>NC_090261.1:67118800-67139529 GCF_037325665.1 Littorina saxatilis
CCACAGCCTCAGTATCTGAAACCTGCACTATAGCACCGTCCGCCGGGCCGGGGACTCGGGCAGGGCAGGGGTGGTGGGGGCGTCGGCATTTGGGGCAGGAGAGTTGGGATCAACGAGTTCGGGGGAAATGGGGTCAGTAGGAATGGGGTCAGTAACTGCTGGGCAGGCGACCTCAGCGTGGTGGGCAGTGCTAAGCGCTATGGCGACAGACACGTCGGCGTGGCGATCAGTTTCTGCACCGGCCTCCTGCTGCTCGCCGCTGGTCGTCTCCTCGTTGACAGGAGACGCTGGCCGTGGTGCCTCCTGTGGATTATCAACTTTCTCGTTAACAGAACCCAGTCAGTCCGCTTTCAGACAGCTCTCTCTTCCCTTAGGTCCACCTCCATAGGCTCTCCACAGGGTACAGTTATCTCCCCTGTGTTGTTCACACTCTACACTAACGACTGCAGTGGCACTGACTCCACCCTTCTTATCAAATATTCAGATGATACAGCGCTAGAAGATCTCTCCAATAGTGACGCAACTTACTTTGCAGAAGTAGAACGTTTCAACGCCTGGTGTAAAGACAACTTTTTAGACCTAAATGTGACAAAGACCAAAGAACTTCTGATAGACTTTAGAAGAAACCCTGCTCCTGTCCCTTACCTGATGATTGATGGTGTGACTGTTGAGCGTGTGACTGAATATAAGTATCTTGGCATAGTTATCGATGATAAGCTGTCCTTCAATGCAAACACCACCCTCATACACAAAAAATGTCAGTCACGCATCTACTGCCTTCAGAAACTTAGGAAGTTGAATGTGAACCCTTCTATCCTTCAAACTTTCTACCGTTCTTTCATCGAGTCTGTCATCACTTTTGGTTTTGTGTCCTGGTATGGAGGTCTGAGTGTGAAGAACAGGAATGTCTTAGTGCGAATGGTGAATGTCAGTAGCAAGGTGATTGGCAGGCAGCAAGCAAGTGTAGAGTCCCTGTATGAAAAGCGTGTGGTGAGAAAGAGTAGGCGGATTGCTTCAGATAGGTCCCATGTCCTAGCCCACCTCTATGAACTCCTTCCCTCTGGCCGTAGACTTCGCACGCACAAAGCTAGGACACTCAGGCTGCAAAACAGCTTCATCCCCAAATCCATCACCCTTAGCAACATGTAAACACATCCACATACCCGACTCAGCCCCTCTTCTGCCAGTGCAATCAGTAGTAATGTACATGTATCTATTGGTTTTATGTACAACCGTATATTTTCTGTGATATATTGTATGCTATGATATTTTGCAATGATGTTTAGCCATAGTTCGTTATACGCGTAGGTGTGCGAGAATATGTAAGCGCAGTGCTTTAAAGATGTCCATGTGTGAACGTGTAAGTGGGCGTAGTCGAATGTCCATGTGGGAGTGGAGCATATAAGAATGCCCATGTGTGAATGTGTAAGTGGAGCGTATAAGAATGTGTAAGTGGAGCGTGGTCGAATGTCCATGTGTGAATGGGTAAGTTGAGCGTATAAGAATGTCCATGTGTGCGATGTGTAAGTGAGACATGGATGTGTTCATGTCTGAATGCGTAAAAAACAATGCAAGGAATGTCCAGAGAGGTATGTGGGAGGTGTTTCTATAACGTACTGCCCTGTTATATAGTGCTATATGTTTTATGTAAAATCAATGTCTTGTTTGTATTATTGTTATGTACCACGCCTGAATTTCTCAATGAGATAATAAAGTATTCTTATTCTTATTCTTATTCTCCTCCGTTTGGCTAGTGGTGTCATCAGACTGCTCCCCGACTGCATCAGTGTCGGTCTGCTCCACGCCGCCATCAGCAACCGCCACAGCCTTAGTATCTGAAACCTGCAATATAGCACCATCCGCCGGGGCCGGGGACTCGATCGGGCAGGGCAGGGGTGGTAGGGGTGTCGGCATTTGGGGCAGGAGAGTTGGGATCAACGAGTTCGGGGGAAATGGGGTCAGTAGGAATGGGGTCAGTAACTGCTGGGCAGGCGACCTCAGCGTGGTGGGCAGTGCTAAGCGCCATGGCGACAGACACGTCGGCGTGGCGATCAGTTTCTGCACCGGCCTCCTGCTGCTCACCGCTGGTCGTCTCCTCGTTGACAGGAGACGCTGGCCGTGGTGCAGGGGGTGACAGGGGTGTCGCGCTGTCGTCGTCGTTGGCGCTGGCTGCCTCCTGGGATGTCGCGCCGTCGCGAAATTCGGCACTGGTAGCTTCTCCCTGTGTGCTGTCACCGTCGTCGGCGCAAGGGGGGAGAGAAAGGAGGGTCTGCTGTGTGTTCTGCCAAGCAGACTTCATCTCAAGGTTTGAGGGGCGCTGGTCGGCCAGGAGGAAGACTAGTTCCTGCAGACGCTTGAAGTCCGCCGTGGCCCAGTCTCTGCATCCGCCCCCCTGCACCAGCACGTTGCAGTTGGTGTAGTACAGGGTGATGTAGTACAGGGTGCTGTGCTCTGTGAGAGGTGTTTTCTTTGTGCTTGATATTATTTTGTTTGGACCTAGCTATTGAATTGATGTGTACATTGTTGTTAAACAGTTGTTTGTTGTATGTTTATCAGGGTTTGCTAGTGTGTGATAGGGTTCGTGTCCGTCTGTAGATGTTAGTTTCTTTGTTAGTCCTGTGTTGACAACTCTTCGACAAGCGCTTAGAACTGTACCCACGGAATACGCGCTATATAAGCTTCATATTGATTGATTGATTGATGACCAGCACCTGCCGGTCATCCCCGTTTTCCTTTTTGGAGTAGAGGCGGACAGTAGACTGCTGTACCGCTTGTGGAAGAGCACGTACGTCGAGCTTGGTGTCATTGTATGTGACATTTGTCAGAGGAGTGTGGTCACTCTTGCCGGGTAGCCGAGTCCAGTTCTCCCAGGTGCAGATAAAGCCATGGTTGGCCGGTAAGTCCACCATGTACCGGTAGCGCACCACGGCTACCCATACGGGAAACAGGTCACTCTGTGCCCGAAACGTGACCTGGTTGGGGTCGCCGGTCTTGGCGATTATGGCGAGCGCGCGATATTGCTCGCGGCTCTGTTTTCTGGTTAGCGTCATTCTGGCATCTTCCCCCCCTCCTCTCCGACTCTACTCCACAAACATAAACATGGCGCACGTAAGACTCGCCCGGCAGGCGGAAACGGCGTAGCCTAGTCGGGGGGGATGGGAGATAAGATGGGATACTGATAAGGCGCGGCTGAGCTGTCCAGAGCCAGGTGGTGGCGCCGGTCAAGCGTGGCCAAGCGTGGCTGACCCAGCAGCCCGCTCACAAAGAGCACAGTGATGGCATAGTTGAAAAACACAATTCCACAAAAATCACCGCCATGTGTGAAAAAAAGCTATAGAAAAGTTCACCATAGTGTAGTCCACATCGGAGTCACAAAAAAGCACATATGAAAATGGTCGCTGACAGTGTACGATATCCCTGTCAAAAACGCAAGAATAGCGGAGCACTTGTAAACACGTCTTCTTTCCACGAGAGACAGAGAGAGAGAGAGAGGTATTGCAACTCGGTTCGACCGAAGAGAAGTTAAGAATAAATTCTTGAAAGAATACCCTATACCTCGGAGATATATATACCTTCACTCCGGTCTCAACGACGTCACGTGACTTGTTATATGGTGGAAGAGAATGCTGTCGCTTATTTTCCTTCTGAGTTCGGTAAGACTGAAACGATGCTCATTCACGGAAAGAACTATCTTTTTTCGAGTGGCAGCATCTTTTATAGCCCTACCCCCTCCTTTTTGGAATAAAAATCATAGGTATTATAAGGAATATGCGAGTGCTCTAATATTTTCTGGGCAAGATATAGACACTATTCACATTCATTTAATGTAAAAAAAGAATAGGGTTACTTTTTAGTTTGTTTTTTTGGTGCTTTCAGGCCCTTATTTTAGCAATTTTGTGAGAATTGTGGGCAAAACGGTGGTTACATGAAAAATGCATGGTGTTCAGCAGTCTTTAGGGAATGAGTATTTCTTTTTTGATTGTGGTACAGATAATGCTTTTACTACTGTAAAACTTTTAGTAATCAGATGTGTCAATCAAAAAAAAAATCAAAGGTAGACTCAGATGCCGCGTATCCCTTTAACCTCGTTTCGTTTGCTCGTGCTGGAAAGCACATCAGCTGTCGATCTATGTCTGTCTGTTCGTTCGTTGTCTGCTCGTGCTGAAAAGCGCAGCAAGTCGATCTATGTCTGTCTGTTCGTTCGTTGTCTGCTCGTGCTGAAAAGCGCAGCAAGTCGATCTATGTCTGTCTGTTCGTTCGTTGTCTGCTCGTGCTGAAAAGCGCAGCAAGTCGATCTATGTCTGTCTGTTCGTTCGTTGTCTGCTCGTGCTGAAAAGCGCAGCAAGTCGATCTATGTCTGTCTGTTCGTTCGTTGTCTGCTCGTGCTGAAAAGCGCAGCAAGTCGATCTATGTCTGTCTGTTCGTTCGTTGTCTGCTTGTGCTGGAAAACGCAGTATGTCTTGTCGATTCGTGTATCCGTTCAGCGGTAGAGCTATCTGTCTGTCTGTCTGTCTGTGTGGAATAGGGCAGGATTGAGATAGTAGAAGACATAAGTAAAGAGCCCTTTAATGCAGACTTAGCACCCTTACTTACAACAGTCGAATAACTTCTTCTTCTTCTTCAGCGTTCCAGAAATTCAGGTGACGTGTTAGCTCGTTTGCCCATTTGGGTTCTCCACACTATACTCTGAGAGCATAGTCAGCTTCACTTCGCTTTCGTTGGGTAGGCATGCTGGGTATGTTTGTGTTTCCATAACCCACCGAACTCCGACATAGAAATCTCCTTAATAAATAAAAAAAAATCTTTTCCGTGCGCACTTGGTCTTGTGCTTGCGTGTACACACTAAGGGGGTTAAGTCACTAGCAGGTCTGCACATAAGTTGACCTGGGAGATAAAAAAAATCTCCACTCTTAACCCACCAGGCGGCAGCGACTGGGATTCGAACTCACGACCTCCTGATTAGGACTTACCACTGCGCCACTGCGCCCGTCAGTCGAATAACAATTTCCTATTTAATTTCGGAACCATTTTAACAATCGTCCTTTCACACCTATTGATTTTAAGATTGTTGAGATCTCAGCCGAGTTCACACAAGGGCTTACAGGGAATTTACAGGTGAACGTCAGGTTATACGAACTTTGTCCTTTTGTAACTCTCTCTCTCTCTCTCTCTCTCTCTCTGTCTCTCTCTCTCTCTGTCTCTCTCTCTCTCTCTCTGTCTCTCTCTCTCTCTCTCTCTCTGTCTCTCTCTCTCTGTCTCTCTGTCTGTCTGTCTCTCTCTCTGTCTGTCTCTCTCTCTCTGTCTCTCTCTCTCTCTGTCTCTCTCGCTCTCTCTCTGTCTCTCTCTCTCTGTCTCTCTGTCTCTCTGTCTCTGTCTCTGTCTCTGTCTCTCTCTCTCTCTCTCTCTCTCTCTGTCTCTCTCTGTCTCTCTGTCTCTGTCTCTGTCTCTGTCTCTCTCTCTCTCTCTCTCTCTCTCTCTCTCTCTCTCTCTCTCTCTCTCTACAAAATGGTTAGCAAGAGCAGGGAGGGTTGGGTCAATTACATTTGTTTCACCTGTCAGTGTAGTCACCGCCCACTTTTGAATTGTGCGACGTGTAAGGCTGTGGATGCATACACGTTTCACAACAGTATGGTATGTATAGTATGCGGGGTCAAAGACAATTGTTTCATCATTCAATCTAGTCACCGCCTACTTTTGAAATGTACGACGTGTAATACCCCCATTCCACACAACCGTTCTAGTTCCCGTTCCCGTACCGACCAAGGACGGCTGCCACAACAATGGAACGCTGCTCAAACGGCCGTTTTTGGCATCTTTGAGCAGCGTCTGACCATCTGGGAACGGAAGCTAGAACGGATGTGTGGAATGTGGGTATGACAACTCAGTGTGTGAGAGCGCTACCGTTGCGTTACCGTTGTTTTAAGTTCCTTTAACGATCCAAGCGTTCCGTTACCGATGGGTTTAGGTTCCATTACCGTTCATTCTGATCGGGAGGGGAACGGCTAAAATGTTGAACATGCAGCCCAAACTCTACCGTCCCTATCGACCCTGCCGTTCAAAGCAGTTCCGTTAACGATCATTTACGTTCCATAGCGTTTCCCTCCCGATCCCTCCCGTTCCCGCACCGTTTCTTGGTCGGCACGGGAACGGGACTTACAACGGGTGTGTGGAATGGGGGTATAAGCTGTGGATGCATACACGTTTCTTTTTTTGTTTTTGTTTTCTTTTCTTTTCATTACTTTATTTCCCAACTGACGGGTGCGCAAGTTCCGCTGCGAGTATATTAAAGCACGTAACAGGTAGGGTGTATCGGAGAAAACTTCCAGTCTGAGCTACTACATGTAAGTACTGTTTCCGCTTCCCTTTTTACATTTAGTCAAGTTATGAATAAATGTTTTAACATTGGCTGGTTTTTGATGTTGATCTTTCAGTTTCAACATATTGACTAAATGTTTTTATATCGCTACACGCGACTTGTTTTTTTTTATCAAGTTGAGGGAGTTGAACGGTTGAGACATGACAAGATAAAATCTTGTTCAATGTGCAACACGACCTAAGGTCATTCACGGCTATTCATTGCGGAACCCTAATGGTGAAAATTGCCGTTTTATTATTAGGCATCGTCTTTGATGCATTGCGAATCAGGTATTTTGATATTGAATGTATGCCTGCCCACACCCTTCCAATTGTCACGTTCATGAGCTCAAAGAAGACATACCCTAGTTAGTTTAAAAAATAAATAAATATTGACTTGACTTGACTTGATATACCGACATAGAACAACAGGCAGATATATAGTCAGACAGACAGACATTATACACACTCATACACAGACAGACAGGCACATACAGAGACAGACAGGCAGACAGACAGACAGGCATGCATACAGAAAGAGACACAGACAGACAGACAGACAAACAGACAGACAGACAGACAGACAGACAGACAGACGGACTTTTGCACACTCAGAAACTTCCTCTTTCTCGTTTGTCTCTTCCCTTACCAATTAATCGCCCCTCCCCCCCCCCCCCCCCACTCACACACACTCTCTCTCTCCCACACACACTCTCTCTCTCTCTCTCTCTCTCTCTCTCTCTCTCTCTCTCTCTCTCTCTCTCTCTCTCACTCCTCTTTTGTTCCCGAAGTCACGCACGCTTACCCCCTAATCAAAGCGCAGGGGTTCTATCGACAATCTGGTTGTAGAAAAATGTTTAGCTTCAATTTTCACCGGCCTCCCAAATGACAAATCGTGTATCTTCTATCCAAGCCTATCAGACCCATTTTTCAAGGCATTGTTTTACGGTAATTCCTAATGGCTGAACTTTTCAGATAAAACCCCGTTTCATGGGTCGTTATGCCGAAAGGGCGATTTTGAAGTATTTTTCTTAATCGGAAAATGTTCAAATAATCCAAAACCAGATCGACTGCCGACGTTCCAACGGAATATGCGCAGTACATTTTGCGATTTTGAGCAGTTGTTCTGGAATTTTTGGTTTATTTTTCAAGGATATATCCGGATACATTTTATTGAATTTTACGTCAGTTAGGTTTGAGTAGGTTTTTTTTCTAACGAATACTGGTTGGGGGGTAAATATTAATTATGCAATGCTTCTTTATTAATTGATTAACGGACTCATAAACGTACAAGCAAAGTTGAGTTTTTTCGATTTCACACCACTGCGTATGCATTTCTAGCTTAAATGGAGTGGGGTATGTAGGCCTACACATTTCTAAAAAAAACCAAAAAAGGCAAAAAGATAGATTGTCAGAAGAGTTTGGGTACACTGCAAAAGACGTTTATGTGTCGCTAAAGAACAGGTAACAAAACTAAAGACAGTAATGCAATTTATAGAGCCCAACAGAAATCGGAAAACCCCTTCTTTGATAGTATGAGTTATTTCTAATATGCTGACTGTTAGCAAATGATAACAAGGCATGTCGAGAAAAAAGATATCAAGCATGAGCCTTTTTGGCGAATGCTGATATCGTTTGTGAGACATGACTGTTGTCATTTGCTAACGGTCCGCATATTAGAAATAACGGTTTTATTACCGTTTAATTCGACCAAAACAAATTTCGAAGCGACCCCGCGAATTAGACAGAACAGCCGCAATGGGAACTGGAGCGCTCCTACCTGATTATGCCTGTCAGTCAAAGAATTCTCGTGACCTGGGTCAGCCAATCAGAGTAATACTCCTGACGTGATGAATATTCACAGATCAAATGCGTTTGACACACAACAATCTCACAAGATAAACCATGTTCAACATGCGTTTCGGTTGCTTCGCTTTTTCTTGTTGAATAGAGAGCGACAGATTTAGAACCGACTCAAGACGGATGGGAAATGACGTAAAGATACATTTGACGTAACGCGACTGACGCAATTTCACTTGATTTTCCGAACTTAGGTAATTTAGATTTCAAGTGAGCGGGTCGGCATTTCACACTCAGAGGATGGGCGGTACCTTGCTGTTCCGTAAAGCACCCACCGACAAAACTCGCTTATCGGTATTTTTTTAGATAAAGAGAGTATTATCTGACAGCATTTGAAGTGTCATTCTGTAGGATAAATCACGCTGATATTGTTGATTTACATTTTCACTTTGTTTTGTCAATTTTTAGCTTGATATACAAAAAGGGTCCCTGCCTGAACGTTATAACATTTAACAGGTCACCTAGAATCCGTCCTGATTGGTCAAAAAGCCATATGGGGCACTGAATTGGTAATAATATAAGATGTTTGGTGGCTTGTTGACAGACCAGCTTTTTTGTTGGTCCATGGGGACCATATCGTCTTTTGTTTCATCTTTATCGACCAAGGCCGAAGGCCGCGGTTGATAAATATGAGACAAAAGGCGATATGCTCCCCGAGGACCAACAACAAAATGCTGGTCTGACGACAAGCCACCAAACATCGTTTTTGTCATCATTTTGGTTGTGCAACAAAATGCACAATAACCCACAGGGAGACGAATTTTTAGAATCCAACTCCGGGCCACAAAGCATCGTCACAGTAGCTCGAGATAACACGTCAACCTTGTATGTGACGTCAAACGTAGGTTGTTGACGCTGTTCTTCCAGTCTGAAAATGTACAGAGCTGCGATCATACGTGTGAGTTCAGTAAGTGTTGAGCATATTTCTTTTCTTTTTAAGTGTTTATGACTTATCGTTGTGGATTTTGCGATTACAGAGATAAGTTGCAAAATAAATTGACCATGAGTCGCCGCGGTAATTATCAACATTGATTGGGTCTTTGAGAGTGAATGCTTAGGGGAAAGGCTCCTAAAATGGACCGGCTCCTAATATGGACCACCTCCTGTTCTGACAAACTAACGGCGCGAGAGCGCTCAAAACAATTTCATTCGCTTTATTCACTCTCTCTGGATAAGTTGCACATGTCAAAACAGTTGCAGAAACACAAACCTCCAAACCGTTAGGCTTTTTCGCTTTTTTTCACTTTTGGCAGCGTTCACTCTAAATTTGACGCCTAAAACGGACTCGTTTCTGCCCACAGCCAAAGCTTTCATAACACAAAAATGGCTATATATGACAGCTAAGACAGTAGTTGTTACATTTTAACAGTGAGTACCCGGAGTTTCTACTGCAAACAAAAAAATAATAGCAAAACCTCAAAGTATGTGTGAGTCCCCTAATATGAACCACCTTCAACAAATCGAAGAAAATAAAAACTAAAGGCAATTTTAATTAATTCATTAAGAAGCTTGCTGAAAATAACCTATAACTAGCCCTCGAGGTTTAAAAAAATATAACAAATAGTCTTTTTTTTTGGTGGAAGTTGATAATTTCACTTATTTTCACTCTGTTTTTGATAAGCTTCTTCAGTTTCCTGGTGTGCTTCAAATAATGCTCTCATCAACCGGAAACAGCTAAATCTAAAGCATATTTGAATAAGTCTGACTTACACATTAAGTTGTATCATGTTATTTTGAAGTATAGGGGGCTTTTTACAGTGATTCGTGAAGGCCGCTTCACTGGTCCATATTGGGCGCCCAGGCTCCTAATATGGACCACTTGTGATTTTTTCTGTATTTAATTTTTGCTGAAGGTCTATCAAAGCTATTTCCCTCTAATTAGGCCTAACGGTTAAACTAAGAGAGAAGGACTACCAACCACACAATGAAACTTCTTCGCAAGAAAACAAGCTAGTTATCAGCAATAAACAAAAAGTGGTCCATATTAGGGGCCCTTCCCCTACAATCGTTGTCCTCGGAAACACAAATCCAAAGCCGCGATGGTTCCACACATCAAACAATCAGCCTGATTGGCTTTTACTTTGACAATCCACGTTTCACCTGAAAGCTCAAACCCAATCACCACCTCGATTTATTGCATGGGGAACATGAGATTTATTTCCCAGGTGTTTGTGAATGAAAACTCGTGAAAATGATGACAATCTTGTTTATTGTCTGAAAAAAGAAACCCCGTCATGTTTAATTCTGTCTCTCTCCACCGCAACGTTTGTGTCTATGTGGATCTTGTTATCTCTCTCCAGCCTGACAGTACCCGCTATTACGAGCTAGTCGTGTGACAGAGAGTTTTCTTGCACACGAGACTGTAGATGTTTCACGACGGCTTTAGCCGGAGTGAAACAGCAGCAGTCGAGTGTGCAAGAAAACTCTCTGTCACACGACTAGCTCGTAATGGCGATTATGTCTCACAGCATAGGCATAGAGAGATATAAATGAGTTTTTGGGGACGAAATAACAGGCACAAAACCAGACTGACAACACAATTGCCTTTTCACACATACCGTACACACGCATGCGCGCAGAAGATAGATCCAATTCGTTTCGTGTCTTTTTCTGGTTGAATGCATTTAACAAAGTATCAACCAACGTTTCTGAATCTTTCAATGAAAAAAATAAACTTTTTTTGAACCAAACAGCACAAACCAACGAAAGCTAAACACACAAACACACGCGCGCACAAACACAGATTGAATGCAAAGCGCGAACGAACACGGAGAATTTTTGTAGGTCAGCTCGTGGGAAAGTCCACCCGAAATGTTCCACGGGGAACTGGCTGTGTTTGGATTGTTCTTTTTTTCACAGTGATGTTGATGTTGTTTACAGTGCAGTTTTGAAAGAATATTTTCTGAATTTGAGGCACACTTTCGTCTTTCGGTTCGTTTATCTTGTCGAAGTAACATTCGAGTGTTTCTAAATCCAAACCTTCCATCACCGCTGGTGCAGATTAGACCTGCCTGACTGTCTGCGTGCGTGTTAGAGCTGAAGACGAAGCCTCAATCGCCAAAGCGTCACCCAGCTGTAGGTTCTGAGCATCGGATGTACGTTGATACGTGGTAAGATCCGCACGGAACTGTCTATGCAACTTTTCCTAGTCACAGGTGTAAGGTTCGATCTTTTCTTTGCAATTTCGTCCTCTGTGTACGTAGCAAAGCGTTTCACCATTTTCGGTTTTCGTTGCAGACGACGATAGTGAAAGTAGTACCTATTGTTTTGTTTTGACCTTTCGTATTCAGGGTTCTTCATTGAAGCTTGGTAAAGGGACCGTGTCGTGTAAGTGGAAAGTTGAGGAAGCTTTTGAAAACAGAAATTGAATGAAGAAGAAAATGTGGCTTTCAGTTATGTACAGGAGAACGGGGTTGGTGTTATTCTTTTACCGTCAAACACTTAGTACACAGATAAAACGTGATTGACTGACCAAGGCCTGTTGGCACACTATTCAGAATGCACAACAAAATGTAACAACGCTTTGATACCCATGTGTCTACGTTCGTGATCACTTGAAATGAATACTGAAAACATAAGTGTTTAAAGTAGTGACTGAATGTATGTAAAGGTAAAAATTTTCAGAAATAAATGCATAATCAAAATAATTGATTTCGTCATCAAAACGTGTAACATACAATCTTGCACACGTTTGCTTTAGTAGTGGCAAAGAAGGAATGCGTGTGACATAGACAGTTGTTATCTCTCTCCAGCCTAACATAGACAGTTGTTATCTCTCTCCAGCCTAACAGAGACAGTTGTTGTCTCTCTCCAGCCTAACAGAGACAGTTGTTATCTCTCTCCAGCCTAACAGAGACAGTTGTTATCTCTCTCCAGCCTAACAGAGACAGTTGTTATCTCTCTCCAGCCTAACAGAGACAGTTGTTATCTCTCTCCGGCCTAACAGAGACAGTTGTTATCTCTCTCCAGCCTAACAGAGACAGTTGGTATCTCTCTCCAGCCTAACAGAGACAGTTGTTATCTCTCTCCAGCCTAACAGAGACAGTTGTTATCTCTCTCCAGCCTAACAGAGACAGTTGTTATCTCTCTCCAGCCTAACAGAGACATTGGTTATCTCTCTCCAGCCTAACAGAGACAGTTGTTATCTCTCTCCGGCCTAACAGAGACAGTTGTTATCTCTCTCCAGCCTAACAGAGACAGTTGTTATCTCTCTCCAGCCTAACAGAGACAGTTGTTATCTCTCTCCAGCCTAACAGAGACAGTTGTTATCTCTCTCCGGCCTAACAGAGACAGTTGTTATCTCTCTCCAGCCTAACAGAGACAGTTGTTATCTCTCTCCGGCCTAACAGAGACAGTTGTTATCTCTCTCCAGCCTAACAGAGACAGTTGTTATCTCTCTACAGCCTAACAGAGACAGTTGTTATCTCTCTCCAGCCTAACAGAGACAGGTTTTTTTTTAGTTTTTTTTTTTTACCTCAATTGCATGCAAGGCTGCTTCAACCATCTTTTTTTTTGCCTCTTTCGTCTTTTTTTTTTTGGGGGGGGGGGGGGGGCGGTGAGCATATCCTTCTTCATTGGTCTTTTTTTATTTTTTATGAAATTTTAATTTTTTTTTCTTTTATTTTTTGTTTTTGTTTTTGTTTTTTTATGGACAATTTTTTTTCATTACAGTTACTCTATCGTTACAGCTAATTCATTCACCTTTGCTATGTCTAGTAGTTTGTGCGTTTGTTTGCGTGTATGTGCGTGTGTGTGTGTGTGTGTGTGTGTGCGTGTGTGTGTGTGTGTGTGTGTTGTTGTTGTTGTTGTTCCCATAATTCTGTTAAATAATTCCATTTTCAGCGGGACAATACATAACGCTCGATAGACAAAAGGCGAGAATTTACAAATTACCAATTACAGTACTAGTTTTCAGCACAGCATCATACAGCGCATATATATATATATATAACTTTACATTAACAGCACTATACTACTAGTTATCTATATTCTTATACACAGTTCAATTTTACTAGAAATTTCGAAGTCGAGCTTGGTTCTGAAATAAGACCTTCATGTTAGTTTTTGGATTTCCGTACTTATACTGGCTTATGCACATTTTCGATATCAATATAAGGTGATTAATTATGAAGGTTTTCTCTCTGGGGATATCACGTGTGAAATACCCAAAAAGAGCCTCTTCGCATCTTAACTTTATATTTTTGCCTGTACATTTAAATATGTACCCTTGACATTCCTGCCATATGGGTTGCACTGCTCTACACTGCCAAAAAAAGTGCTCGATGAAGTCGGTTTCGTTACAATACTGACAAAGATTTGTTTGACGAATTCCCATCTTATGTAGCAAAATATTGGTGGGATATATATAGTGTAAAATTTTCCAATGCAATAGACGAAGACGGGTTTCTGTCGAGCATTCGTTAGCTAATTTCCAGTGTTTATCTTCTAATGTAATATTTAATTTGTTCGACCAAAATCCAGCTGAGCTTGGCTCCTTTATCTCATAGTTTAACATCTTTAGGCGAATTTGGCGTGGAGATAATTGTATAAATGGCATATGATCAGAACGGGCCTGACCCGTATCACGCAATAATAGAGCTTTAATGGCAGTCTGTATTGCATTATATTCAAATAGGCGAGACTGTTTATATCCAGTTCGTTCACATATTTCTTCAAAAGAGCACATGTCGTTATCGTTAAAAACATCTTTAACAACGCATATTTTAGCCTTTATCCGGTCATTCATGTATAGCGTTTGCTTCCTGTACCTTATATTTGTATTATTCCATAAGGTTTGATTGCGTACACTTATCTGCTGTTCATTACTGCTTATTTCTTTGATCTTGTGTTTATTGTTTAGCCAGGTGATAAAAGCTTGTTTCCAGAAATATTGCTTTATGGCACCTAGTCCTTTAAAATTTTCTGCACTCACATTTGAGCGCAGACAGAATAAGCGTTCGCCCATATTTAAAAAGGATGCTAATGGAATCTGTTGCCACTTTGCGTTACTTCCGTCCAGCAGCCTCATAATCCATGAAATTAGAAATGATGTTTGTACATCTTTGACATTAATCATTTTCAGACCTCCAAGATTTGTCTCTTGGCACATTACTTTTCTATTAACTTTTTCATAAGCTCTTTTGTTTGAATATTTTTTCTTCCAGATAAATCGGAATAGAGATGAATTTAGCTTATTGAGGAAGTTTTCTGTGGCACATAGAGATTGCAGTACGTAAGTAAACTGTGACAACATTAATGTTTTGACTATACAACTTTTCCCCATTATACTTAGGTTTCTTTTCGACCATGTTGCTATTAATGAATTTACTTTATTTAGTTTAGGTTCCCAGTTTTCTTCTAGGTTGGAGGCTGGGACAGAGTTGTTGAAATGAATTCCAAAGATTTTGATTTGTTTTTTCCAAATAATATTACATGGTCGGTCAGCAGACAATTTATTTATACCAAGCCACATTGCTTCTGTCTTTTGATCATTCATTGCTAACCCTGAAAATTTTGAAAACTGAGTTATAAGATGTAATACGTTTCTTAGGTATTTCTCATCTTGTAGGAAGAAACTAATGTCGTCAGCATACATAAGTAGTTTAAGAATTTCACCATGTCTATCAGAATTCCTTGGCAGTTTAATCCCTTTAACATCTTGATCTGCACGGATTCTTTCTTTATTTGGTGTTTAACGTCGTTTTCAACCACGAAGGTTATATCGCGACGAATCTGCACGGATTTTGATTGCTAACACTTCGAGGGCCAGAACAAAGGCTAATGGCGAAAATGGATATCCTTGTCTTATTCCAGCATCACATGGGAATGGACTCGAGATCCATCCCATGTAGTTAATACTACTCTCTGTATTTTTGGCTCACGTAAGTGTAGCCTATGCGATCGTAACTTTGTCTGTCTGTGCGTTTGTGCGTGTGTGTGTGTGTGTGTTTGTGCGTGCGTGTGTGTGTATGTCTGTGGTAGAAACTCTAACATTTGAAGACGTCACATTACATTGACGTCACATTATGACGTAAGAGGGTTAGACGTCACGCGAAGGAAGTACTGAAAGTCTCGGTCATTATTATTTTGAGCGCGCCGAGACTAGTTGGCAGTCGTGTCCTGTAAGTAGGCTACATGCAGACAGACAGATCTAGATCTAGTGTCTCGCTTTCTTGCACAGTTTCACCTATGCTCTTTCTGTGTGTGTGTGTGTGTGTGTGTGTGTGTGTGTGTATGTGTGACGGAGTGATTGAGTTTGTGTTACTGTTTGTCGATTTCTTACGTGAGCCTTGATGGCTTCGCCTCTTGTTTGTTAAAGTATCGACCCACCTAATAAAATATTTACCAAATCCGAACTTTTGGAACGCCCAGAGCATATATTCTTTAGAAATCGTGTCAAAAGCAGCTCTGTAGTCTAGCGCCATTAAAATACCTGGTTGATTACTGTTATTCATTATATTGAATGACATCATCAATCATTCTAATAACAATGCTGGAATTTCTTTTTTTTTAAGAACCCAACTTGATCTTCACTTATCAAATAATTGATGACTTGATTTAATCTGTTTCCAAGGCATTTCGCTAATAGTTTATAGTCGGTGTTTGTTACAGATATAGGACGCCAGTTATTTTAGGTGCTCTCGTTTCAACCCCTTTCCTTTGTGTATCAGTGTGATTGCTGCTCGCTTCTGGGATACAGATAGTTCCCCTTTTTCAAAGGCTGACCAAAAAGAGGATAATAACATTTTGTTTATATTACTCCAAAAGAACTTTATGAAATTGGTTGTTATTCCATCCAATCCTGGAGCAGAATTACTTCGCATTCCCTTAAGTGCAATAAGGAGTTCTTTTTCTGTAATTTCTTGATCAATACTGCCCTTTTGCTCCTCTGATAATTTTGGAATGTCAGTATTTTTTATAAATTCGTCCCCAAGAAAGTTATTAAACAGAGACAGTTGATTGTGTCGCTTCACCTGTATTACTGTTTTACGTTATTGTCCGCTGGTTTTCTTATTCCAAAACGGATTTCATAGAACACCTGAACACTAAGCTGGCACTGAAACAGCAACGAAATCAGTCAATTAAAATACAAAAACAAATGGAGAAGAAATGGCGGTGACAGCAAAGCAGTCATGACCGTCTCGCCCAGACATTTTCTCAAAACAATGCACACTCCCCGAGAAGCCCACGTGACCCAAAGAAAACTCCATCCATCATTCCTCATTAGGCCGTCAGCAAGCGCACGAGTGGAATTGAGTTCTTCCCATTTGCTTCTCTGTGTGCTGTGTGTTGTTTTAAACGGCAGGTAATAGCAGGGGATTGAGAGAATGAAGGAAGAAAGAAAGGACGAGTGGATGTGGAGGGGGGGAGAGCGAGAGAGAGACAGAGAGAGAAACAGAGATACACAGAGAGAGTGAAATAGAGAGAGAGAGACAGAGATACCTGTGATAACTGATGATGATTACTGTTATTGGTTTTTATGTGTTTGGTTGGTCTCTTCCTTGGTAGTGCAATAGCGTTAATTATGGATTGTTGTTATCATCATTTACATAAAAACTTATCTGTTAATCCAAACAATGATATAATTACTGTGATGTTCTTAACTACACTTTAACATGGAATGTATGTATGTATGTATGTAGGTATGTATGTAGGTATGTATGTAGGTATGTATGTAGGCATGTATGCATGTGTATTGGTGTGTCGGTGTGTCAGGTGTGCAAGAAAAAAGGGTATTTTTATATCATGGGTTTTATGAATTTTCTTCTTTTATTCTTTTATAGTTATTAATTAATGACCTATATGTGCTGATGACTAAATTAATTTCCTTTGTTGGATCAATAAAATGTTATGAGTTATGAGTTATGAGTTATGAGAGACAGAGAGAAAAACAGAGAGACAGAGAGAGTGAAATACAGAGAGAGACAGAGACAGAGACAGAGAGACAGATAGAGAGTGAGATAGAGAGTGAGATAGAGAGAGAAAGAGAGAGAGAGAGAGAGAGAGATTAACGATTAACGAATTTATTGCATTTAGGCAACATGCCCCTTGCAATTGGGGGAGAAAACGTGGCAAAAACAACATCAAGGACAAACAATGTAATACTGGTGGACTATCTAGTCCATCAGAAAAAGTAATTGTGATATTATATAATATGTACATTACAATGACGGCCATAGCCGGTTAAACAGTGTAGTTAAGTTGTCGCCTTCAGTTTCTGCTATTGTTCAGGATTTGCAATCAGCTCTTGTCTAAGTTTTAAACAATCAAAAATAAATGATGCCAGCATTTCCTGATTTTCAATATTCATTAAGTTGACAAAATTTCTAGCTCTCAAACAATTATTGAATAGAATGTTTAAAGAAAACTGTTGTCTTATATTTGAATAGGCTTGGCAGGCGAAGATGAAGTGAATTTCATCCTCCTCCGCCAGACCACACAAGGGACATAATTCCAATCGTCTATTTACATTGTATCTGTGCCTGTTGCAATATAAGTCGTTTATGCCAACTCTAAATCGGACCAGAACGTCTCTATAACGTCTAATATGCAAACTTGATAAGTAATGTTCATACTGTAAAATAGTTTTGAAGCTTCGATAGGTCACAAATCGTTCACTATCAAATAACTTTGCATGCCAGTCTTGTTGAAAGCAATCGAGCAAACGCTGCTTAAGCATCTTCAAACAAGTCGCGTAAGGCGAAAATACAATATTTAGTCAAGTAGCTGTCGAACTCACAGAATGAAACTGAACGCAACGCAACGCAGCAAGACCGTATACTCGTAGCATCGTCACTCCACCGCCCGTGGCAAAGGCAGTGCACGTGGAATTGACAAGAAGAGCGGGGTATTCGTTGCGCTAAGAAGGATAGCACGCTTTTCTGTACCTTTCTTCGTTTTAACTTTCTGAGCGTGTTTTTAATCCAAACATATCATATCTATATATTTTTGGAATCAGGAACCGACAAGGAATAAGATGAAAGTGTTTTTGAATTGATTTCGAAAAAAAAATTTTGATAATAATTTTTATATATTTAATTTTCAGAGCTTGTTTTTAATCCGAATATAACATATTTATATGTTTTTGGAATCAGCAAATGATGGAGAATACGATAAACGTAAATTTGGATCGTTTTATAAATTTTTATTTTTTTTTACAATTTTCCGATTTTTAATGACCAAAGTCATTAATTAATTTTTAAGCCACCAAGCTGAAATGCAATACCGAACCCCGGGCTTCGTCGAAGATTACTTGACCAAAATTTGAACCAATTTGGTTGAAAAATGAGGGCGTGACAGTGCCGCCTCAACTTTCACGAAAAGCCGGATATGACGTCATCAAAGACATTTATCAAAAAAATGAAAAAAACGTTCGGGGATTTCATACCCAGGAACTCTCATGTCAAATTTCATAAAGATCGGTCCAGTAGTTTAGTCTGAATCGCTCTACACACACACACAGACACACACACAGACACACGCACATACACCACGACCCTCGTTTCGATTCCCCCTCGATGTTAAAATATTTAGTCAAAACTTGACTAAATATAAAAACCAGTTTTATTACCGACCTGCTGCTCAATCCAAGAATAGCCAAAACCCAGGCGAAACACATGGTTTTTAATGTCACTAGCCCAAGTCTTAATCCCTCTTTCCTCTAAACGTTTAAGATGATCGTAAATTGCTCTTGGAATTCTATGGGAAGGCATTTCTAATAGTTTTAGCCAGTATTTAATTGCTTTCATGAGGGAATTAATAAAAAGTGGGTGTCTGCCCAATTCACCATATATCATGGTATTAGGCGTTTTCTGACTCACTGATAAGAGTTTCTTGCATGCATACATTTGGACCCGTTCAATTTCCGCAATTTCTTTTACACCCCATATTTCGGACGCATACAAAAGAGCAGGCTGAACTTGGAGGTCGAACAAACGCAAAAATACTTTTATATCATTACATTCTATTCTCCATAATGCCCGTAAAATATCCATCACTTTTTTCTTTGCTCGTGCAGCGATTTGCTCCATTGCTGTACATATTGAAAGTTTAGTTGTCAGTGTAAAGCCTAAGTAAGTGTAAGAGTTAACCACTTCTAGTAGATCACCGTTTAAATACCATTTCTCACGCGCTGCTAGGTAGCCTCCTTTGCGGAATACCATCACTTTAGTCTTACTAAGGTTGACTGACAGTCCCAGTCTACCGGAGGCCCTAGCAAACACATTTAACTGGTTCTGCAGGCCAACAACCGTGTGTGAAACAAGGGCTAAATCATCTGCAAATAATAAAGCGAAAATTTCTTCTATTAGGTTAGATAAAGTGATGCCATGTCTTCCGTCTCTTTTTAATTCTTCAGCAACCTCGTTAATAAATAGGGCAAAAAGTTTCGGTGACAATAAACAGCCTTGTTTCAGACCGATTGGTGATCCAAAGAACTCTGTATAGTCCTGACCAGCTCTGACGCAGCAGAGAACATTTTCATACATGCTCTTTAAAATTTTAAGCATTTTTCTAGACAATCCTTTCCGGCATAAGCATGCCCATAGCTTGTTTCTATTAATAGAATCGAATGCCCGACGGTAATCTATGAAAGCAACAAAAACCTTTTTATTTTGGGCTAAACTTTTCTGGATTATAGTGTAAAGTGAGAAAATGTGATCAACAGTCGAGTATCCGGCTCTAAAGCCTGCTTGTTCTTCTACAATTTGTTCAGTTTCTTCCATCCACTGCGTCAGCCGCTTGTTCAAAATGTGCGTGAATATTTTACTGACAACACTAACAAGAGAAACACCTCTATAATTTCCCGGATCGTCTGTGTCCCCTTTTTTGAAAATAGGCACAATGATGGACTTGGACCAGAATTCCGGGAAATACCGCGTTTCAAAAAGAGCATTGAGGTAGTCATGTAAAAAAGGCATTACATTAATAGTCTTTATTACTTCAGCAGGTATTCCGTCCCAACCACTAGCTTTGTTTCGTTTGAGGTGTCCTATAGCATCCTTAATTTCTTCAGAAACAATAGGTCTGTCTGTTATGTGACAATAGTCTGTCGGCTCTGCATTTATAATTATATCTTCTTGGTCGCTTTGGTTTTCATCATTCGCGTTTAACAGAGTTTCAAAATGTTCCTGCCATTGAGAGAGAGAGAGAGAGAAAGAGAGAGAGATAGAGAGTGAGATAGAGAGAGAAAGAGAACAAGAACAAGAACAACAAGAACAATTCTTTATTTTACGAGGGTAATAGAGTAAGCAGTGATCTGCTTTTTTACATCTGGCCCTCGCCCTAAAGAGGGACTAGTCTAAAATTGCTAAAGAATAAGCAAGTAAAGAAAACAAACTACTGCTACATGATTATAATAGAAATGAAAGTAAGAACATATCAATTTACATACAATACATTGCTTAAATGAAAAATGTAAGTTCATTTGACATGAGTTAAGAATTATAGAGTAGATTGCACTGACGCAACAACGTTGTAAGTGCCATGCCCATTGACATACACTGCATTCGAAAGAA
>NC_090261.1:67139729-67182229 GCF_037325665.1 Littorina saxatilis
AGTGGCTGCTCCGCATGGCGTCTGGCATTATGGGGTCAGTGCTTGGACTGGTTGGTCCGGTGACAGGGTGAGACACGAAGCCTGTGCTGCGACTTCTGTCTTGTGTGTGGCGCACGTTACATGTCAAAGCAGCACCGCCCTGATATGGCCCTTCGTGGTCGGCTGGGCGTTAAGCAAATAAACAAAACAATAGTCCTTCCACAGTAAACGACCCCCTCAGCTTATGTGCAGGCGCTTACGCGAGATAAATCTCTCCTATCTCCACTGGGACACATGCCCAAACTCAACAACCTGGCTACTCCCTCTTACAGGAACCTTTTTTTCTTTTTTTTTAAACACAAAAAAACCCACTGGTGTCATTCTGCAGAATTAATTCATAAAAAGTCCAACCTCCTAGAGGAAGCAGTAAAGATACATGTATTATTGTTTGGAACGTGTCAGAGAATGTAAATACACAGAGCCTGTGTATTCGTTCGTCTTTGAACGTGCCAAAGTGGAGGTATGGTCGTATCGCGTGCAAAGGGCGGGGATGTAGCTCAGTCAGTAGCGCGCTGGATTTGTATCCAGTTGGCCGCTGTCAGCGTGAGTTCGTCTCCACGTTCGGCGAGAGATTTATTTCTCAGAGTCAACTTTGTGTGCAGACTCTCCTCGGTGTCCGAACACCCCCGTGTGTACACGCAAGCACAAGACCAAGTGCGCACGAAAAAGATCCTGTAATCCATGTCAGAGTTCGGTGGGTTATAAAAACACGAAAATACCCAGCATGCTTCCTCCGAATACGGCGTATGGCTGCCTAAATGGCGGGGTAAAAACGTTCATACATGTAAAAGCCGTGGGAGTTTCAGACCATGCATGAACGAACAAACAAATTCCTTGCAAAAAGACTAGGCAGATCTGAAACGGTGCGCCAAATCGTGTAAACGGTGCGCCAAATCGTGTAAACGGTGCGCCAAATCGTGTAAACGGTGCGCCAAATCGTGTAAACGGTGCGCCAAATCGTGTAAACGGTGCGCCAAATCGTGTAAACGGTGCGCCAAATCGTGTAAACGGGCGGGACTGTGTCTTTAAACGTTAGCGTTGGACTGTTGGTTGTCTCTCTTACCTGCTAATTTGGTAGACAGGATGTCGCTAAGACTTGATTTGCTTCAAATGATTACACTGTGTCTCCATTCAGTGCGGTTTGCCTTCTATCAGACGATAGAAGGTGGGGGTTTTCTGCAGCTGTCAAGCTGGTAAAAGAGAACTTTCTAGATCTTTCGATCTTCACTCTAAACTGAACTATTCAATGTTAACCACCTGTGCTATTTTTGCTCGCACAATTATATAATATGTCCCACAGTGTTCATGACTGTGTACAAAAAGTGAGTTCAAAAGTTCTCCTTATCCATCTCATTTTGTGCGGGTGCAATCAACTTAGTTCTTAAATTCTGACTAAGTACTTAGATCCGTTAACTTATTCTAACAATGATTATGTCCATGTTTTCTAGACATAAACATGCGTCGCTTAACAGCAACTCTCCCGACTTTCTTCTTTCTCGCTTTATCTACCTCATTTTGTGCGTGTGCAATTACCATCATTCTTACATTCTGACATATATAATTCGGCCTGTTACCTTTTTCTAGACATAACCATGCATCGCCTAAAATCAACACTCCTGGCGTTCTTCTCTCTCTTATTCCCCTGCATGTATTTTGAGCTGTTATCTTTATTTAAAAACGATTTTGTTTATGCGTTTCAGACAAAACCATGCATCGGTTAACAGCAACTCTGCTAGCTTTCTTCTGTCTTTTTTCCCCTGCGCGTGTTTTGATCCGTTATCTTTATCTAAAAATGAAATGCTTTCTTCCTTCTCGCTTTATTTACCTCATTTTGTGCGTGTGCAATTACCATAATTCTTACATTCTGATAAATATAATTCGGCCTGTTACCTTTATTTCAAAAAGATTGTGTCTATGTGTTTCAGACAGTACCATGCATCGGTTAACAGCAACTCTCCTGGCTTTCTTCTTTGCCGCACTCGTCTTGGTCAGCAGCTCAAATGCAGGGCCCGTACCAGAAGCAAGCAGGTAAAAAGAGTTTGTGTGTGTGTGTGTGTGTGTGTGTGTGTGTGTGTGTGTGTGTGTGTATGTGTTTTGTGTGTGTGTGTGTGTGTGTGTGTGTGTGTTAGTATGTGTGTTTGTGTGTGTGTGAGTGTGAGTGTGTGTTAGTGTGTTAGTGTATGTGTGTGTGTGTGTGCGTTAGTGTGTATGTGTGTGTGTGTGGGTGGGTGTGTGTGTGTGTGTTTTGGGTTGGCTAGCAGGTTGGAATTAGAGGGGTTTTTTCCTTCTTTACTTATAGTATTTCTTAAGGCTAGCAGGGGTTTGAAGTATAAAAGGTAAAGTTGTGCGTGTGTGTTCTTTGTGTTGTGGGCTAGGAGGTTGGAAGACGAAATATATCATTATATTATATTTTATTATTTTTGAGTCACTTGAGAAAAAGTGACTCTATGTAATCGGTCAGTGTTAGTCTGTCCGGCCGGCCGTCCGTAGACACCACCTTAACGTTGGACTTTTCTCGGAAACTATCAAAGCGATCGGGCTCATATTTTGTTTAGTCGTGACCTCCAATGACCTCTACACTTTAACGATGGTTTCGTTGACCTTTGACCTTTTTCAAGGTCACAGGTCAGCGTCAAAGGAAAAATTAGACATTTTATATCTTTGACAAAGTTCATCGGATGTGATTGAAACTTTGTAGGATTATTCTTTACATCAAAGTATTTACATCTGTAGCCTTTTACGAACGTTATCAGAAAAACAAGGGAGATAACTAGCCTTTTCTGTTCGGCAACACACAACTTAACGTTGGGCTTTTCTCGGAAACTATAAAAGTGACCGGGCTCAAATTTTATGTGAACGTGACTCATTGTGTTGTGAATAGCAATTTCTTCCTGTCCATCTGATGCCTCATATAATATTCAGAACTGCGAAAGTGACTCGATCGAGCGTTTGCTCTTCTTGTTCTTTATCTATTTTGTGGGCTAGCGGGTTGGAAAGAGTTAGATTTGTTTTTTACTTTTTGTCTGGCATTTTCTTAGGGCTAGAAGTTTTTAAAGAATAATAAGCAAAGGTTTGGGTGTGTTACTTTTGTTTGTGCGGGTAACGTGACCAAAAAAGATAGGGTCAGTAGGTCGGCTTTTTCTTAATTTAATTTTTTTTATTCAAATTTAGTCGATTCTAAAGAAGGTTACTTCCCTTAGTCTTGGTATGGTTCGCAAAATGTGCCAACAGTGTTTAGATTTTTTGAGAAATGAAAAAGCAGTTTTTTGGGGGTCGGCGGGGAAAAAACTAGGGTCGGTCAGTTCTCCCTAAACCAACATATATATTTAGTTTGGGCCTAATCTGTTTTCTCTTTAAACTACTCACTAATGCTCCCCCCCTCCTCCCCGATTGAAATCAGATCCTTTGATCGGAAAAAAACCTGCGCCTTGGGGCCCATCGGTCCCAAAACATGAAACATATCAGTCACTGCGGACACAGGGCATAAAGGATGTGAAGGCATTGCAGGAAGCTTTATTTCCACGGAGCGTTCTTTACGCTGAATTGTCTTACTCCATTGAAAAGTTATTGACACACTGTCCGTCTCCAAAATCACCACGCGATCTCGTGTAAGCTGCTTATCGGGATCAAAATTCCCGTTGTCCTGGAACAAGTTCGATTTTCGGAGAACTCCAAAGAAAAGCACCAAACACGTCGCCAAAAAACACAATGTCTTGTTTACAATGTTAACATAAACATTATTCGCATCCTTCATCTGGAAAGAAGGAACACAAGGGCTTGGTCAGACATATGATCACACAGGTTCACGTTGGGGGGTCTCCCCCGGTGCCAGAAAGTCAACAGCCGCACTAACTCTTCGCGCCGCCTAGGCTCGTGAAGACGTGAAATAGTGTCAGCCATAATGTTTACACAACCGGCCACATGCACCGCCGCAATGCCGCAGTTTACTTTAGCACATTCCCATGCCATTTTCCGAAGTAAGCTGTTGACATACTTATTAGTATATCTGGCCTTATTGATAATTGATTTTGTCACAGTACAGTATGCACAATCACTTCTTGTCCGCACCACATCGGTGCCCATCGTGTCACAGCTTGTAACACAGCACATACTTCTTTAAAGTTTATGTGTAAATTGTTCGCTGCCGGCATGTCTTTTTTAAAATAGGTGTACTGCCAGTCGCCCTGCCAAAAGGCACCTGCTGCAATATTACAAGCGTCCACATGGACATGCTGTTTTGCATTGTGGAAATAATACACTGTTCCATTAAATACATGCATAAAAGAAAGCCACCATTGCACATCTTTCTGGAATAGGAAGGTTTCCGCCAGTTATCTCTCTTTGAGGTTTTGGGTGCTTACAGAGTACCGTGCCCCTTGCGGGGGCATCAAACATGGCGACAAGTGATGCGACAGAAGGAATTTGTGCTACAAACTTTGCTACTTTTGACGTACGGTACCTAGATTAAAAAAGTATCTTCAAGAGAGAGGAATTACGATAACTGGATACACGAAGAACAGCTTGATCCAGTTGGCAAAGTGTGCGGAACAACTGCAAGTGCCCACCGACCCCAATAACCAGAACGTGTGTGTGCAAGGTGAGGTGCGGGGCAAGTTGAAGGCGATCGGTTTTCCCGTTGAGGATCCTTTCTCATTGACTTTTGCAAACAATTTTGTTCATGCGCCAAAGATTGGACTTTTTGACATCTTCGGCTTTCTCATAGAGCGGAAGAATGACCGGCATTCTACGAAGGCCTACAAGACATTCACAAAGGTCACAAAGCAGGGTCAAGCTGATAGCTTCGGGACGACCACTTGATCCACAGTCTACACAGGATTTATTTTGTATTCGGCTTTAGAATCGGGTGCAAAGTGACTCGAATATATAGATCTCTGTGTGTACTTCAAGTCAACTTTTTATTCTCCATACACACAGTGCACTTTGTCAGTCACCTGAAGAACACATGATTTCGTGCAGTCCCACTACTAAAAGGGACGAAGTATGCCCCCAGAAAATGTCCCGCCAAAAGGGGAATAACCGGAATCGAGGTCACAAGCAGGATCAAGGGGAAGTTCGGCTGGGCGGACAGGAGACTATTCGCTATAAAGCTTTGCTATTTGTGCCGCTGCTGCTGAAGGGGTTTTATTGTGTCCAGTATCCGCCGCAGAAAGAATGTTCCTCCTCTGACAGCTTGACAGGCCCAATTAAGAGAACCCGCGATGCTTTGAAGCTGAGTTTTTGTCGCGCGCTTCTTTTCTCGAAATTGCAGTAGTCGCCGCCGCAGTTGCTGCAGTTTGTCACTTCCAAGTGACAGAGTGTTGTTCCGCGTGTCGATGTCGACTCCAAGAAATGTGATACGTTGGGTGGGCCCCACCACCTTCTTCCAGCTAATGTTGAAGCCTAGTTCCCTCAATAATCTAATCAAAGAGAATAACATGTCGTTGCACTCCTCTTTTGTTGCTGCTACTAAATGAAAATCATCTATGTATGCTAACACACCAGGCATGCCTCTCGGTGTCTTTTCCCCTTTGAAATGCCACTTGAGTCCCGTTACACAATAATCACCCGGACTGATGCACACTGAACGATATGCGGACTGCAAGTCGACTTTAGCACACCAATAATCACCCGGACTGATGCACACTGAGCGATATGCGGACTGCAAGTCGACTTTAGCACACCAATAATCTGTCTTCGCTAAGGCGCACGCGTCAGAGACTGTTTGAAACTTCACCGACTCAGGGACGGAGTAATCGTTCATTGCCCCACCTGTTGGTTTGCTGGCGTCATAGGATTCCATTCTTACGGCTGCGGTGCGGCTCCGGCTCCGGCGACGGCAACGGCATCCGGCTCTGGCGAGAAAAACGCATCGTCGTGAACCGTATATAACGGCGACGTCGTCCGGATATGTTCTCTTCCCGCCAATGCCGCCATGGCTCCACATTGGTCTCGTCTCATGCAAACTGTCATTTATAATGAAGAACAATTTATGTTAATATTATTAGCGTACCGCCAAATGAAAAAACGCCAAAAGAGACGACATCGCTGGTGGGTGCATGCCATTTTGGAGAAAAGACGGCAGTATGGAACCCATCACCATCTTGTTCAAGAACTGCAACTCGATGGCGAAAGGTTTCAGCAGTATTTTCGTCTCTTTGTGCTCTGAAAGGCTCTGAGAAAAACGCGGGAAAAGAGACACGCCCACAAAATACAAGACGGCGTCCGGCGACGGCAGTCCAGAAAGCCACATGGAGCTTTCTTGAAAAAACGCACGCACGCCGGGCCGTCGCCGTCGCCGTCGCCGTACCGCACCCGTGTGAATGGGGTCATCCCTTCTTTCATCAATGTTTTTCAAATTGCCGTCGCCGCTGCCGTCGCCGGAGCCGCACCGCAGCCGCACCGCAGCCGTAAGAATGGAATCCTAGCTTACGCTACCATCTTCTTTGGGGATCGCGGCAAGTGCGCTTACCACTGTTGGCTTTTTACTTGCCATTATATAATTTATTTTCGCTATTTGATCAAACAGTTCTTGTTCTACCACGTCACGATGATCATACGCTGATTTATGATTGCTTTGTTCTGCCGCTAACACACATGTTTTATGTTTTTCTGTTACACGAAAACCGTGCTGTATACCGTCTAACAAAAATTCTCTGTCACAAACGCCCTCTAGCACTGAATGCCACATTTGAGATTTTGCACTAATAGATGCATGATTTCCTAAAAACGCACAGTTATGAGGATCTAATTGAGGGAACGGGCTGGAATAGGTGGGGCCTACCGTTGTGTTGTCAGTTCGCTGCGCTGTATCCTAGGCATTGGTGTTTGCTGTCGCCTGGTGGTCTTTGCCGGGGTGCTCCTTTCCACACGTGTCACACACGTGTTCGAACCTGCAGCGGGACCCGTAGAGGCATGTGCCTTTGTTTGTGTACTGCAGGCACACCTCCTTCCCACTGGGTCCCACAGGTCGTCGAATACCGCCGCTTCCCGTCGTGGCCTTGCCGCTTTTGTTGCCAGGAACCGTGACTTGTTGGGCACGCTCACGGAGAATCACTGTAGACAGGTGGGGGTTGGGGGTTCCCCAAGCGGCAAACCCGCTGGTAGACTGGCGCGTCCTGTACTCGTCATCGTAAAGGAGCACCGACTGCCAGGAGAATCTTGCGCCGAGCTCGCCCACCAGCTCTGTAGAGGTAAGCTTCGTGGTCGAAGTCCACGGTGTTCATGAGTTTTGCCATTATTTTAGCATTTGCCACGATCCAGTGGCAGCTAGGGGGATACTTTCTCCAACTTTGGTTTGTTGGCCAGCTTGAGCGTGACGCCCCCCCCCCCCCCCCCCCCCGAGTGTCACCTCAGTCTTCCTCCACCGCCGTAGAAGCCGGTACAAAGTCAACAATTCGTAAATAAGTCTCACCTGGTGAAGCAGACTATATGGCCATGTTGCCAAGAAGACCCTGGAGCGGTGCCACTTGGTCGGCAGCACGCAACGTACTTCTGTTGCAGGTCTGCCACTGCCGCTTTTAATTCGGCCACTATGTGGCCTCGTTTTAACTTTAAGGCTTTCCAGGTCCTTTTCTCCTGCATATTTCAAGGCACTGAGGCTTGTGAACTCATCTTTTTCCAGAACCTCAATAACAGGTTGGGGCAGATTTTTTGCCCAAGAAATAAAATTGAACTCCATATTTTGCAGAACTGAAAATCGCTGAACTTGCTTACTGGCCGCTGCGCTGCTACTAATGACTTCGGTCCTCGCTCTCTCTCGGACTCCCTTATCTGTTACCATTGTTTTATTCCAGATGCTCTCCTTCACTCATCACCTCCCCCCTGCCCTCCAACCCTCTTCCATTCCCCGCATTCGTTCCCACGGGACTCGGCTATCACATCCTCCTGCATTATCTCTACACCTCCCCCCCCCCTTTTTGCTGCATATCTGTCTCGTTTAAAGGCACAGTAAGCCTCCGGTAAACCATCAAAGACACTGTCAGGCTTTTACACACAGTACAAACACCCTTTCATTTAAACATTCACCGCTTGAGAACATCCTAGGTGCCCCCCGTAAAGAGCTAGCAATTTTCAAAGAAATTATTTTTGCGTGGTTTATCTTACCCCTGAACCATCGTGAACCCGTGTGATCCAGTTTCCCTTTTTTACAATGCAGTCGTCAGTTTGTAATTTGAATGCGGCTCGCTGTGAGCTTATCTGCAATAGCACGTTATTATGTACCTCTGACTATGCACGAAACAAACGGCTGTGGTTCACAAGAACTCTAGCGATGGCTTTTGACTGTTCAGAGGAACTGGCGATGCCTATAAACCGTCGTCTGCTACGAGAACCACGACCTTGCGTGACCCTGCTTCCGGGCTTTTCTTTTTTCAAACTTTCAAAACTTCGAATTGTACTGATCTTGTCTTGATGAAAAAAGAATTCTTTTATGATTTAAGAATGTTTGTGTAACAAGCTGTCAATTTATTATTTAGATTTTAAAAGTTAGGTCTGGCGCCAAAACGCACCACGGTCCGATTGGGATGGAGACAATCCGCAAAATTAATTCTTTGAAAATTGCTCGCTCTTTACGTAGGCCACCTAGGATCTTCATGTTCTGTGAGTGTTCAAATGGAAGGGTGTTTGTACTGTGTGTAAAAGACTGACAGTATCTGTGATGGTTTATGGGAGGCCTACTGTGCCTTTAAATAGAGATTATGGTCGCTGACCGCTCCCTCTAAACACACACTTTTATTCTGTTGGCAAACAATTTTAAAATAGAGAGTCAATATAATGTCTCCCTCTCATCGTGTCTTTATGGACTAGCGGGTTAAACAGATATAATGTTTCACTTGTCCTTCGACTTTTAGAGCAAGGAGATTGAAATAATTTATTTTTTATATGTTTTGCCAAGGCAGGGTTAAAATAGTTTTTCCTCTTTTTTATGGGCCAGCAGGTGAGAAAGAGAGACACTATTTTCAGACAGGTTACCGTTGGTTTAATCAAGATTATTGTGTATCCTCCTGTTTTATGGGTCTTGTTCAGATTTTCTATTTATTTATTTTTGTAGGAAGGGGGAGAGGGCAGTGTGAAAGAGTCAATGTTGTGTGTGTGTTTTAATTTAGCTTTTACCAAAAAGCCAGCAGAAACCGGAAGAGAATGGTTATTTCGTTCTTGTTTTTTGTAATTGTATTGGCAAGCACACATAACAGGAATTATGTTACTTGCCACAAGAAGAAGCACACATTTCAAAATTGGGGTTTAATTATCAAATATTGCTTAGCCATTGGGAATTGAATATCAAATTTTGTCTGAACATTTGATCATGAATTCTATAATTGTTTGCTCCCAAAGTTCCAGAAACAAACGTCAGTTTGCTGACGCCATTGTAGCTGAGTACCTGGCTTTGATTGCGCTGAGTGCAGGGTACCTGGTACCCTCTCAGGGATGTCTCCTCCCTGCTTGTGGGGTCGTCGATATTCGTTCCAGGTACACACAAACCGATGACGTCATGCATCCCCGATGACGTCATCTTGTGCGGCATGTTTGTGTGTGTTTTTATGTATTTAAAAAAAAAAATTTGTCATTCGATGAGAAGGTCGTTATCGACATAGACATGTGTTTGTGGTTAATTAAACATAATCTGTCAATGTAGCATTGTCACGTTTCAATATATCACAAAATGTGATTATGAACGGTTAGATACTGCTAACTAACTAACCACACCACGATCCACTCTCGCAGTCATACAACAAAGATAGAATCAACAAAAGTATAAGTTTCAGACGCCTGTTTATATACTATCACGCCACCTCCCTCGAGACTTCACTCCAAAAGATGTTTTACGTTCAAAACGTAAAAATAGGTCACTGACAAAAAATGCCAGTTAAAGATTAGAAAATGATAACACGCTGATCCCGTGTATAGATAGGAAATATAGCTGTCTGTAAAAAGCGCTGGTTAAATGCAGTTATCACAGCCCACGTCGTCACCACTCAAATATAATCACAAACAGTAAAAGATGACTTGGTGGTAAAAGGGCGCAATGGCACGGTACACTTGGCTTTTAGTTACGGAGTGGGCGACCCGTAAATAGTCCTTCCCCACTACTGTACTGCTGTACTGCTTCGTTGATTGGAGTGCCGGCTGGCGTGAAACGAAGCAGGGAATCGTGGGGAAATCAGGCGCCTCACTCAGCTGCTGAAGACAACGGGTGGTCGTGTATGTGACGTCACTGTCTGCCGGAAGACCCCTGCAGACGGTGACGGCCTCACCGGTTATCCCAGCAGCAGCAACAGCATACAGCAACACCGCATCACCAGGTTACAGCCTACAGCTCTGCGAAGACAATTACCGCTGAGTAGCGATGAGTACCGCAGAGTAGGTAGGTAGGAAATAGGCTGCAACAAAAAGCATTGGTGCACTAAAAATGCCACGCAACCCTTCACCCTCCACCTTCAAACATGTCACCTTTACATATTTCATCGAGCACGTGGCCAGCACAAACGAACTTTTAAAACAACAAATCAGCTACAGTGGTTGCCGCTTAATAAAGCCACTTCTGGACCGACGAAAAATGGGTTTAATAAGCCGCGGATTTATTAACCGGCGGTCCAGGAATACGTCATTTTCGAAAGAAAAAAAAAAGTCTTTTGTTACATCACTCAGTCACTTTTTTTCGTCATTTACACTTGTTTGAATCTAAACAAAACTTCACGAAGGATGTTGAACTTTTGTTTTAATTATGTACATGTACGTGTACTTTGATCACTTCGGTACATCAATAATTTCACTGTCACCGTCACGAATCATTACTCGGCAGAGAAGAACGATTTTATGAGTGTTTGTTGGTGGTCGTCTTCCACATCAGAACAAGATAATGTGAGTTTTAGTCACAAACTACGTGATTTCTCTGAGAAAACTGGCTTTAATAAGCGGCGGGTTGGTTTTATTAACCTGCTTTTTCTAATACATAAGATATAGTGATAAATCCGGACCGTCTGAAATCGGCTTTTATAAGCGGCTGGCTCTATTAACCGCGGTTTTATTAAGCGGCGTCCACTGTATTTTCCTTCCTTCTCTCCTTATCTGCAAAAAACATATACAGTTTAGTATTTTAGCGTCACAAAGAGCAAATTATGCGCTAACCTTGAAAGAACAACAGAGAGTATTTCATTCCACAAACATAGACTCGTCAACAGCGTTAAATAATATACGTTAATTGGATCTGTGATCCAAACATGGCTTTTGGTCAATCGAGATGGCAGTGCGGGCTCGTGGAATAAACTGCCATCGAGATTGACCAAAAGCCATGTTCGGATCACAGATCCAATTAGCATATATATCTCGACATTCACTGGTCTTAGGGTTTTTGTTTTCAAAGAAGAAAGAAACCTGCTTGAACACGGACCACTTCTCCGAGCAAAATCAACAAACCTAATCACTCGCATTCCATTCGACGTCACAGACATACGCTTGAAAAAGTAGGACCAATTGTATCGTGTTTGAAAATTTTTATAATGAATTCAATTTTTCTTGGGTTTCAACAAAAAAGCAATGGTCTGGAAGAAAGAGAATACAATTCTGAAACGGCAATGAACGGTAATGAACAACAACAAGAAGAGCAAACGCTCGATCGAGTCACTTTCGCAGTTCTGAATATTATATGAGGCATCAGATGGACAGGAAGAAATTGCTATTCACAACACAATGAGTCACGTTCACATAAAATTTGAGCCCGGTCACTTTTATAGTTTCCGAGAAAAGCCCAACGTTAAGTTGTGTGTTGCCGAACAGAAAAGGCTAGTTATCTCCCTTGTTTTTCTGATAACGTTCGTAAAAGGCTACAGATGTAAATACTTTGATGTAAAGAATAATCCTACAAAGTTTCAATCACATCCGATGAACTTTGTCAAAGATATAAAATGTCTAATTTTTCCTTTGACGCTGACCTGTGACCTTGAAAAAGGTCAAAGGTCAACGAAACCATCGTTAAAGTGTAGAGGTCATTGGAGGTCACGACTAAACAAAATATGAGCCCGATCGCTTTGATAGTTTCCGAGAAAAGTCCAACGTTAAGGTGGTGTCTACGGACGGCCGGCCGGACGGCCGGCCGGACGGCCGGCCGGACAGACTAACACTGACCGATTACATAGAGTCACTTTTTCTCAAGTGACTCAATAAATGAAATGAAAATACGCAAGTTCTCCCAACATCACAGCGACCTTTCCGACTTAGGCCTACGTGGGTCGACCGATTTCATTTTGAGAGGCGGGTAATGTGCGTAAGGTTTGTCAATCAAGGGTTTATTTATTGATAATGTTGATGGTGAGGGATTTGATCTGGCAGTTGGTGAAAGGAATGTTGCTTGGAAGGAGGTTTGCAAGATCGATCTGCTCCGGGGTCAATGAACTCATTTTCGTCGGAGAAGATGTTGATCAGTTCTTCTTTCGTGAAATCCCCCCCTTTAGGATAATGGGCTCGCCCGCTCTGTGCATCACCCGACACATTGCCCTGAAGTGTGTTGGAGCCGCTCGGTTTGCACGAGATTCTTTTTCTTCTTCGACAGTTCATTCTCCGATACTGTAGCAGAACGTTTCATCTTTTTTTCACTTTCGAGTATGCGGACGACTGAACTTGACCGCTAAAATGTAGTCCTTTCGGAATCATTACGCCGAGTCTGAACATGAGGTCCGAACATTGTTTTTAGGCAGGATCTAGGTGAAAGCGAGGCTGTTCTTATCTCTGTATACAGTCGAGAGAGAGAGAGAGAGAAATACATGTCGAGACATTGATTCATTACCTCAACAGCCTAATGTAAGTAGCTCTCCTTTGAGCGAATCCGCTTCGTTTGTATGGGCTTGCGTCCGTCAACGAATCTCCTGCCACACCTCCTCTTGTGCTGAATTTACTTCATGCGTTGGAATTCCTCCCCCGCTCAGCCAAGAAACCTGACGCTTCGTCGTCAGCCAACATGTAAACAGCGAAACACCGACCCTCCTCTCTTGCTGCTGATTTTCAAGTGTGTCGTTTCATGTCTCCACCAAACAACCTTGAAAACATCACGTGACTGACCGTGTCACATATCCAGTTCAGTCACCGTCAGTTTTGCCCTGACAGCAGAAATCACCCACGTGGAACCCCTGCAAAACGAAATCCTCGTGGTTCGCTATGCTTTGTCAGCGGTTTCATTCCGTCGCCCCGACTCAAGCACAGGCGCTTTCCATCACAATTGGAGATAGGCACTCGACAGAGTGTTCCTATCTCCAATCCATGTCACTAAATCGTGACAAGCGTGATGTTTTGTCAATTATCTTGCATGACGACTAACTTTGTTCGCATGATCTGATTTCAGATGTTCAACTTTTGCAGAACGTGCGGTGGTGAAAGAGACAGACGGACAGACAGACAGACAGACAGACAGACAGACAGACAGACAGACAGACAACCTGACGAAAAGACAAACAGAGAGACAACCTACATTTACATTTAATGGTTTCTAATGCTCTCGTCGGTCTACAAAAGACTGGCACTGAAGTGTTTGCACTGAACAGAACCGTGTTAACTTGTACATTCGCTAGCTTCTGTTCGATCTCACTTTAATCATTATTCCACCCCAACTCCGCCCCTTTAATGAGGAAAACAGATAAACACGCAAAGACAATATTTATATACCCTGTTCATGACATTGTTCTTCAGACAACAAATTCTAGTTAGAGCGTTACACACCTCATTGTGATAGATCTGTCATTCCTCAATACTGCTGACGTCACTCTCGATAGGGAGATGCCCCTCATCAGAGAGCATAGAATTTCGGGTTTTCACACACTCCACCCTTTGATTAATACACACAACGACCCCCATCCCAACCAAAGCTGCTTTATAACCGAAATCTGAGCTCAGGGCCCAGTCAGGCATTTAAAAACGTTTGACAGTAAACGCATGTTAACTCACCGTTCCAATGCTTCAGCTAGAAAACCATTGTGATTAGTTCGGGAAAGCAACGGACAGTCCGTGAAACAATGTTGTTTCAATTATATAACCAAAATGGGTGGCCGAGTGGTAAACGCACTTGCCTCGGAAGCGAGAGGTTGCGAAATTGACCCTGGGTCAGGGCGTTAGCAATTTTCTCCCCCCTTTCCTAACCTAGGTGGTGGGTTCAAGTGCTAGTCTTTCGGATGAGACGAAAAACCGAGGTCCCTTCGTGTACATTACATTGGGGTGTGCACGTTAAAGATCCCACGATTGACAATAGGGTCTTTCCTGGCAAAATTGTATAGGCATAGATAAAAATGTCCAGGCCGTGAAAGGTGAATGCTCGCCCTAATAGGCTTGAGGTTTGCTGGCCGATGTGAATGCATGATATATTGTGATATATTGTGCACAAAATTCCATCTCACACGGCATAAATAAATCCCTGCGCCTTGAATCCGTGGTTGAGATATGTGCGCGATATAAATTGCATCAAATAAAAAAAATGAAATAAAAAAAATAACCAACGCTTCTTTGGATATCTGGTTAATTTCTTTTCTTTTTACCTCTTGTTTCGTTATGGCTGTCTTCATTATCAAGACATTTCTGACGATTTACGAGGGTGTATCCCAAACACGGTTCCCAAGACCAAAGCCTTATTTATAGTATAAGCGAATGATTGAAAAAAATTGCTTTTAAATTTAGGTGTATTTGGGTGTTTATGTCCTTGGAGGTGGACTGAAGCCGAGTTTCATGAACTGTTGCATCGGCTTTTGCGGAACAAACTATAAGACGTTCTGAAACTCTTTGTCAGTTGTACGCGTATAAATGCCACCATGAATCCACATTTTTTGCACTTTCCTCTGAACATGTCCCACACTCGCAGAAAATGCGGAAAGCAGAATATCGTACACCTTATAAATTATTCCCTTTTCAGGGCCAGACGTTCTGCTGCATTTTGAGATGCGATCAACGCCTGGGTGTTCTTGCCCAGCCTTGTCTGAGGTCTTCACTCTGGCCTTTTCCCAATTGTTGCAAGTCAAATGTTATCGGAAAGTGAAGATATTATGTTATACTAATTTCCAGTCTCAGAGTCCGGCGGTCGTCCTCTGATCAGAGAATCGCTGAGCTGCAGGCCTTGATGGCGCTGACCGGAAGTGGGGGCAGAGTTGCTCACGGGCAGTTTGACCCTCTCAGGCTGTAGGTATCACGTGACCTGTCGTATTCTCGTCGAGTCTTGTGAGATGGGGGACGTGACGCTGTTTGCGACCGCCCCCAGGCGCCTGTGTCGCGCGCTGCGTGACGTCATGTCACAGTATGACGCACATTTATGTGTTTAATTTTGTCACGTTGTTCTCTCCTTGGCGACTGTCTTTCGCCTGCGTGACGTCATTCCACGCAACTTGTTGAATTATGTCACATGTTATCTCCTTGGCGAATGTCTTTCGCCCTGCGTGACGTCATACCACGCAACTTGTTGAATTGTGTCACGTGTTCTCCTCGACGTCTGTTCCTGCGTCAAGTATTTTGTTGTTGATCTGATCTTCCACTTTTCTTGCACATAACTGTTTAACACACGTTGTTTGCGTCGTTGGTCAACATGGCATTGCTATTGAATATATGTTCTTCTGTCTCTAAAACTTGATGTTAGTGTAATAACAAACAAGCAACAAACAAACAAACCAACAAACAAATACACAAACAAACAAACGTCGAATTCTATTCCGTATGGTTTAAGTGTCAGGACCCTCGTGTACAACAACGTATACCAATATGGAGACTGTTCGTTCCCAATTCAGTCTGTAATTTTTTTCTCAAAAACGGTTGATAATTTCGGGTTCCATTGTCAGCTAAGCAATCTGTAAGTCGAGTCCAGATGTTGATAATTTTAGTTTTAGTTTGATCAATGGACGATGTTCGGGGAGTCAACTTGCAAACACGATGATGGCGTCACAGGACGCAATAAGCGCCGATGTAGATATTTTGCAAATAACACACACCGGTCTATAATATAAATATAGCTCTTTTATATTAAACAGCTATTGTGTTTTCAGCGTAGCAATAGGGTACGATATTTAGACGAGACAAGTGTAATGCCGACGAGTCGAAGACGAGTCGCATTATACTTGTTCGAGTCTAAATATCGGACCCTATTGCTACGCTGAAAACACAATAGCGATTATATAGCTGTTCTAACCTTGATTTGTTATTCCAAACTTACAAAATGACAGTTTTTGCGTCGATGCGTTGATCTCAGGTTTTGATAGCAGACGCCGTTTCTTATGCGCATTAGTTTTGCGCAGGAGCCACACTGACTTTGGAAAATAACCTCGATTTGACAACACAGCTGTTAAACAGCTTTTTGTTATTTCATTCGTATACAACAAAAAGAAGTTTGAGTTTTTTTACATTTTGAACAAGACTACTTATGAAGAAGACCAAAACACAACATCAACGGAAAACTAGAAACAACTGAAGATCTAGGATGCAACAAGGGGAGAAGAAGAGAACAGCTAATCCGTACAACGCGAGCAGACGACAGCGAAGTTTTCGGTTTGGGTGAATGGTATCGCTTGTCTCGTCATGAAGCGAATTTTTCAACCTCAGTTATAAACGACTACATAAATGTTAGTGCCATGGGTTGTACATCAATACTTCAGAGGGGAAGTGGGGTATTTACGGTGTGGAGTTACGAGATAAGAAAGTCGGCCATTTTCGTCAATATGCTTTTGGATATTGAGAAAAATGGCCGACTTCCGTAGCATTATGATTTGATAATCGGAAGAGCCCATCCAATCACAGCCCCCGAATTCCCCCACGTGTTCATCAGAATAGCTATATATATATACTAGAATGAATACCCGCTTCGCCGGGTAGCCGGCTTCGCCGGGAAGAAGTACTTAGAGCCGTACGCCGGCTTCGCCGGGTCCGAACAATGGACCCGCCAAGCTTAGGTCCCTCCCAGATTCGTGGAATGGGAACAGCACGAAAATGATTCAGTGGCCATAATGCCATTCCTGACCATATCGAGTCCCATCCTTGTCGACGAATGTAACCGTGTTAATCACCTTTGGAGGCGAACTCCACTCAAACAGGATTGAGCAATTTATAGCTTATCTGTAAGCCCTTTTGAACTGTTATGGCTTCTCAAAGGAAGGCCAGTACATACAAATACACAAAAGCCGCCAGACCACATCACAAACAGAACTGAACAATCCCCAGGTGTTGCTCACATAGAGAGACACACACACACACACACACACACACACACAAACACAGAGAAGCCGTATATATAGAGAGATAGATGATAGTGTATTTTTCGCGTGGCTATAAATTGATTCGACCTTTGCACTTTTACAGTGAGGATAATTTACGGGTCCAATTTACGTTCTGGACACTGCGGTGACCTTCTAAAAATAGTAACAGAACGCCGGGAATATCCGAAGACGCACCACTCATACTACAGTGCACCATACGAAGGAAGGGGGGTAAACGCTGAAAACCTGGAGAAGATGAGAAGATAAGGAAGAGTTACTTATAATGGTGAAATGAACACAAAAACCAAAATCGGTTCTGCGCTGCGCGCTGAGAGCACGTGTTGAAATATCTCATCGATGATATTGTGTCCGGGGTGTAGCTGAATACGGTGTCCAAATTTGAAAAAGATCCACCGAGAACTTTGGCTTTGGTGTGTCGGTATGGGGGCCCGGGTAGCTGAGGTGGAACCAAAATAGCTGAGGTGGAACCAAAATCGGTTCAGCGCTGCGCGCTGAGAGCACGTGTTGAAATATCGACCAGGTTGTGTCCTGTCCCGGGTCTACCTGAATATGCCCACCAAATTTGAAGCAGATCCATCGAGAACTTTGGCCGTGCATCGCGAACTCACAGACAGACAGACACACACACACACACAGACAGACAGACAGACAGACAGACAGACACAAGTCGTATATATATATATATAGATATATATATATAAAATGGAATATAGCATTATGCATAGTGTAAGTCTGTCCGTCGGAATATTTGTATGTCCGTCTGTCTATATCAAGTTTTTTATGTTATGCTTACATGTTATCGATACAGCTAATGTGCGTGCGTTTGTGATTGTGTGCGCTCGTGTGATGTGTGTGTGTGTGTGTGTGTGTGTGTGTGTGTGTGTGTGTGTGTGTGTGATACGTGAGCTTAAAGTATAATAAGACGCATTCAAACTCACCCTAACCGATAGCTTATGATAAAAAAAATTAACAACATACTTATATTAGTGTGAATGCGTGATAGATGACAGGACAATGATTAAAACACACATAAATAATTTAAACACCACAATTTTACGTAGCAGCAACTGTTCTTTGTATTTTCGTTGGTTGATCTTATCAGGACTATGGCTTACACCTTTAGACTCTATTTACAATTTCTTCATGTTTTGGGGAAAATCAATTTAGACACTGTTTCTGGTTTGCATTGCTTCCCGTTGGAAAGGGCGGTGAGGTTGTCTCCCTTTAATTACTTTTCGCCCTATTTCTAGTAAGTCTTTATAATCACTCTTGAAATCTTGTTGTGCCTGACACTATCAAACAATGTTTCTACAATATTTTTGTCAATCAAACTGGATGTAACATTTTCTTGATAAATGTAGAACCTGCACGCTGTGTGTTTTTCGTGTCACTGCATGCAAAACTCATACATTTTGGCAGTTGCTTCCCTTTATTGCTGTTACGCAGTGGGCCTTCTTGCACATGGCTTCAGCTTAGGTAACAGGCGAAGAAGTAAATTTCCCACTTATTCTATTCACATGAAAAATGAATTATTGTTTGCACTATTTCGAAAGTGGGTGCCCTAAGGAAGGGGGGGGGGGGGGGCGGGTGTTAAGGAAAGGGATTTTAAAACCACGAGAAGCACAGAAAAAAGGCAAGATCGATCATGTTTACTTCTGGAACGATTTGCACCCAACTCGAAAGCCCATGCATTGCACCTGTCTTAAAGAGCGAAGGCGCTATTCTGCCATTATTTAATAAACAATTACATTTGAAACTGCATTAAGAAGACTCAGTCAGGGTCTTATTTGTGTAAGCTTCAGTCCTGAAAAAACAACATTCTTATCAAAATAAAATAGAGTTTAGTCAGCTGAATCCGTGAGTTGTGTTGCCTTCAACAAGCAATTGTAGATACATTACTTAGTCGGAGGTTTATTATTAAACATACCTTCCTTTGCTCGCAACTCGTCTTGTAAATCATGATATAGCCGTTCAGCCTTTAACACGTATCAGTTACTGTCAGCCTCCTGCTTTCTCTGAAGATTGGGATTTATTTTGTAACCTAATACCTACAGTTTCAGTGTGGGAATCAGTAATTATTCAGCTAGAAATTAAAAAACACACCAATATAACAAATATTCAGAAAATAAATAAATAAACTAAAATAATTCAAAATAAATTAATTGACACAATTTTGAAAATCACACTCAGCACAGAAAGCAGCCAGAGTGTTGATTTTTGGTATATGTCCCAGTGGAAGGATCTCTTTTACATTGTAGACGTCTGCGCAGATATACTGTGATTTACATGCGTGTTTACACAGAAAGGTTAGCTAAACGTCTTCCTGTGTCTGGATTTTCATGAAAATAGAACATAGTCTCAGAGACCTAAAACATAAAATGCTAGTCAAAACTGTTTTTCACATTCTTGCGCCTTTTTTGTTCATTCGCATGATTAATTGTTATAATTATTCTGTCCCGAATGATCTGCATAGAGACTCAGGCCCTTGACTGTCTTAAGACGGGTATACCCGTCCTGTGCCTGTGCATCCGCAGCGCCTTATAGGACGGGTAAAACCGTCTTCTCCGTTCAGGAATTTTCCAGAAATGCTGCGTCACTGCTGACACACAAATACTAGCCAATGGCTTAGTGGGATACCTCATTCTCATGACTAAATATAACTGGTGACCCGATTTTGTGTTATTACATCTGGCAGTGAAAGGGTGGAGAGACTTTTTTCTTAATTTTGACTTTTGTATTTTCTTATGTAGACCTATACGTTTTGAAGAAAAAGTTTTATTTTACTGCATTAAATTATATTTTATTTAATCTAATTCGATTTAATTTGATTCGTTTGTTCTATTTTATTTGTTCTTTGTTTCGTTGATTTACTGTTATTGCATGCTATCTACTTTCCTTTTGAATTTTTTTTTCTTTTCCTCTTTTTACATTTAGTCAAGTTTTGACTAAATGTTTTAACATAGAGGGGGGAATCGAGACGAGGGTCGTGGTGTATGTGCGCGTGTGTGTGTGTGTGTGTGTGTGTGTGTGTGTGTGTGTGTGTGTGTGTGTAGAGCGATTCAGAGAATACTACTGGACCGATCTTCATGAAACTTGACATGAGAGATCCTGAGTATGGTATCTCCAGGCGTTTTTTCTCATTTTTTTGATTAATAGCTTTGATGACGTCATATCCGGTTTTTCGTGAAAGTTAAGGCGGCACTGTCTCGCTGTCATTTTTCAACCAAATTGGTTGAAATTTTGGTCAAGGAATCTTCGACGAAGCCCGGACTTTGGTATTGCTTTCAGTTTGGAGGCTTACAAATTAATTAAGGAGTTTGCTCATTAAAGTTGTCATTAAAATCGAATTTTCGCAAACAGACTAACAATTGATTGCATCGTATTCTTCATCATATTCTTAATCTAAAAATATATACATATGTCATGTTTACTCTTAAAATGTGATCACAATTAACGAAAATAGACTAATTAGTCTTACGATAAAAATTTAAGAAATCGATCCAAAAATGATTTCATCTTACCCGTTATCATTTCCTGATTCCAAAAAACATATAGATATGATAGGTTGTATTCAAAACAAGCTCCGAAAGTTAACAAGAATACAGAAAAGCGCGCTTTCCTGCTTAGCACAATACGCTACCGCGCTATTCTGGCGTGTCAATATCACTGCGTTTTGCACGTGGAAGGTGAGCGATTTCCTTCTCGCGGGGATTGACGAAGCTGTACTGTCTTTGTGAAAAACTACAGTGCGTTCAGTTTCATTCCGTGAGTTCGACAGCTTGACTAAATGTAGTAATTTCGCCTTACGCGACTTGTTTGTTGTTGTTGTTGTTGCTTTTCATTCGATTTGTTTGAAGATTTGGACACTTACGCAAAACCAAAAAAGAAATAATCAATAAAAAATAAAAACAAGTCGCTTAAGGCAAAAATACAACATTTAGTCAAGCTGTCGAACTCACAGAATGAAACTGAACGCACTGCAATTTTTCAGCAAGACCGTATACTCGTAACATCGTCAGTCCACCGCTCGTGGCAAAGGCAGTGAAATTGACAAGAAGAGCGGGGTAGTAGTTGCGCTGAAAAGGATAGCACGCTTTTCTGTACCTCTCTTCGTTTTAACTTTCTGGGCGTGTTTTTAATCCAAACATATCATATCTATATGTTTTTGGAATCAGAAACCGACATTACAAGAAATAGATGAAAATGTTTTTAAATTGATTTCGAAAATTTTATTTTGATCATAATTTTTATATTTTTAATTTTTAGAGCTTGTTTTTAATCCAAATATAACATATTTACATGTTTTTGGAATCAGGAAATGATGAAGAAGAAGATGAACGTAAATTTGGATCGTTTTATAATTGTTTAATTTTTTTTTCAATTTTCAGATTTTTAATGACCAAAGTCATTAATTAATTTTTAAGCCACCAAGCTGAAATGCAATACCGAAGTCCTGCCGAAGATTGCTTGGCCAAAATTTCAATCAATTTGATTGAAAAATGAGGGTGTGACAGTGCCGCCTCAACTTTTACAAAAAGCCGGATATGACGTCATCAAAGACATTTATCGAAAAAATAAAAAGGTATCCGGGGATATCATTCCCAGGAACTCTCATGTCAAATTTTATAAAGATCGGTCCAGTAGTTTAGTCTGAATCGCTCTACACACACACACGCACAGACAGACAGACACACACACACACACACACATACACCACACCCTCGTCTCGATTCCCCCTCTATGTTAAAACATTTAGTCAAAACTTGACTAAATGTAAAAAGTACCTTGCTTTTATATTCGTTTCTATTTCCCTTGTAATATTACTTCTTTCCTTCAATTTCATGTTGTTTTGTAGCTTTTGTTTTGTAGCTTTATCTTTTATGTATTCATAAGACTCCACATTTTTCTAAGTCTTATTTTTCTGAATGGGCTCCAAAAGAGACAACATCCTAAACCTTTGTTTCAGAAAATTATAATATTTCGCACCCTTCAGCTTCGCAAAATTTAGAATCTCTGACTGTTTTGTATCCAGTCTGGTGTACGTCACATTTTTAAATAGCTCATTCTGAGACGTCGGTCCGCGTTACTAACGTTAGGCAGTGAAACTTGTTTGACAGAAGTTTGTAAAGGTATAGTGGTAAGTAGTTATAGCACAGTGAGGTTTACAATGGTCAATTCTGAGCGGTCGATCCGCACGACTAAACTTAAGCACTTTGTTTGTTTGTTTGCTTAACGCCCAGCCGACCACAAAGGGCCATATCAGGGCGGTGCTGCTTTGACATATATAACGTGTGCCACACACAAGACAGAAGTCGCAGCACAGGCTTCATGTCTCACCCAGTCACATTATTCTGACAACCAGTCCTAGCACTAACCCCATAATGCCAGACGCCAGGCGGAGCAGCCACTAGATTGCCAATTTTAAAGTCTTAGGCAGGGGTTCGAACCCACGACCTCCCGATCACGGGGCGGACGCCTTACCACTAGTCCAACCGTGCCGGTAACCTAGGCACTATAAGTGGGTTATTTACTTATAAACCACTAACATACATTTTTTTCGTGTCTCTCGTTCTAATTTTTTGCTCCATTGCAACTAAAATTGGACAGAAAATACGGAAGCGAGCTTTGTGTGAACATGCAATAGTCAAAATATTAACACCGTTTCTAGATCTCTCATAGTGGAATGGTCTGAGCTGACTGTTAATTTAGCGTAAGTAGTAAGTCAGTTTCTCGAGCACTGCAGATGAAAGTAACTCAGTATTGCATTCGAATAAGTTAGGTAGGTAAGTAACAGTGTGAAAGGCACCCGTAAAAATAGGTCGTAAAACGTTATTGGGAGGGGTCGTTATGGGAGGTAGGTTGGTTGACGCAATGTTTTATTTCCGTTTACTTGTAGATGCCATTTACATACATTTACAAATAAAAAACACTATAACAAGCCTATGGCTTATAATGGGAGGTTATGCGAGGTTTCACTGTATCTTGATGCGCTCTGTTCAATAATAAATGTGTTGAGAAGTAGTTGACAATTATGTTTTCGTGGCTCCCTCTAGCGGCAAGAGGAAGAGGGATAACGGTGACGAACAGAGGTACACGCTCCTGAAGAACCTCATCGAGCGCGCTGCTGAAAACAACATGCCCCAGAATTGGTCAGTGTGTTTGGGTGTGTGGGGGGGATGATGTGTGTGTGTGTGTGTGTGTGTGTGTCTGAGAGAGAGAGAGAGACAGAAAGAGAGAAAGAGAGAGAGAGACAGACAGACATACAGACAGACACACAGACAGAGAGGCAGAGAGAGAGAGAGAGAGACAGACAGACAGACAGACAGACGGATGGGCGAACGGACGGACGGACAGTCAGACAGACAGAAAGATAGACAGACAGGGACAGTAAGAGACAGAGGCAGACAGACAGAGACAGTAAGAGGCAGACAGACAGAGACAGATAACAAGTCGCGTAAGGCGAAAATACAATATTTAGTCAAGTAGCTGCCATTTTTCAGCAAGACCGTATACTCGTAGCATCGTCAGTCCACCGCTCATGGCAAAGGCAGTGAAATTGACAAGAAGAGCGGGGTAGTAGTTGCGCTAAGAAGGATAGCACGCTTTTCTGTACCTCTCTTTGTTTTAACTTTCTGAGCGTGTTTTTAATCCAAACATATCATATCTATATGTTTTTGGAATCAGGAACCGACAAGGAATAAGATGAAAGTGTTTTTAAATTGATTTGGACAATTTAATTTTGATAATAATTTTTATATATTTAATTTTCAGAGCTTGTTTTTAATCCGAATATAACATATTTATATGTTTTTGGAATCAGCAAATGATGGAGAATAAGATAAACGTAAATTTGGATCGTTTTATAAATTTTTATTTTTTTTTTACAATTTTCAGATTTTTAATGACCAAAGTCATTAATTAATTTTTAAGCCACCAAGCTGAAATGCAATACCGACGTCCGGGCTTTGTCGAAGATTACTTGACCAAAATTTCAACCAATTTGGTTGAAAAATGAGGGCGTGACAGTGCCGCCTCAACTTTCACGAAAAGCCGGATATGACGTCATCAAAGACATTTATCAAAAAAATGAAAAAAACGTATGGGGATTTCATACCCAGAAACTCTCATGTCAAATTTCATAAAGATCGGTCCAGTAGTTTAGTCTGAATCGCTCTACACACACGCACACACGCACACACGCACACACGCACATACACCACGACCCTCGTTTCGATTCCCCCTCGATGTTAAAATATTTAGTCAAAACTTGACTAAATATAAAAAGCGACTACCGACCCGAAAGAAAGGGAACTCTGTAACTTTGTTTGTGATATCTCATGACTTTCACCCAACCACTCCCGGATATCTTCAGTTGTTTTTGTCATTTACACACACGATCTAATCGGAGAGATCGTAGGCGCAGCTTGCCAAACAATAATATATTCTCCATTTTACTTTTCAGATGACATCGTAACAGACTTACTGATTGGTCAACGGAGCAGGTGGCCTTACTACAACCAATCAGCAGACAACTACATTGGGGTGTGCACGTTAAAGATCCCACGATTGACAAAAGTGTCTTTCCTGGCAAAATTGTATAGGCATAGATAAAAATGTCCACCAAATACCCGTGTGACTTGGAATAACAGGCCGTGAAAAGTAAATATTCGCCGTAATGGCTTGAGATTTACTGGCCGATGTGAATGCGTGATGTTTTGTGTAAAAAATTCCATCTCACACGGCAGAAATTAATATGTAAATCGCCGTGAGCTCTTGTGAGAAGGGGCGATTAATAAATGTCCATTATTATTATTATTACTATTATTATTAACTTGCTCAAGGAAGAAAAGATAGACATTAAAGCATCGGGAAGGATTGGTGATTATTTCGGAAAGAGTGTTAATACATTTGACTGAAAAATAACCGAAGTCTCGGGAAGTTTCTCTAGCAGAACAATCATGAAAATCGGAGAGAAAAAATGTTAAGCGTGAGGTGTATGAATATTCATGAGGACTCTGACGTCACTGCCGATAAAGGTTTTGATTGGTTGAAGTGTGGGTGGTGGTTCATTTGGATGAACATTCAGCTTCCTGTGCTACAAATAAATCATGACATCTTCCTACAAATGTTGTCTCTCGTTGGTGTGTAGTTTGTGTGTGTGTGTGTGTGTGTGTGTGTGTGTGTGTGTGTGTGTTTGTAATTGTGTGTGTGGTAGTGTGTGTGTGTGTGTGTGTTTGTAATTGTGTGTGTGGTAGTGCGTGTGTGTGTGTGCGTGCGTACGTGCGTGCGTGCCTGCGTGTTTGCGTGCGTGCGGATGTACGTGCGTACATGCGTTTGTGTGCTGAATTTACTTAGCAAGTTGCACCTGTGTAAATCTACCAATTAATTGAGAGAAAACAATGTCACCCTCCACAGAGCGCAGGCACACTCTAGTCGACTGGAATGCAATCAAGTGGAAGATGAATCCTAAAGCAGCTAAAAGACTAGAAAGATCGTCTGTGGTGCGAATAATCGTTTTCATACTGAGAAAAGGTGTCAATAATTCGCATGCAGCATTACGAGTTAGGTGTACGTAATGGTGCCCTCACAAGAACGAACGGACGAACGAACTTTATTTTGCAAGGATAAAGGTCTAAGGCACATTGCCTTGTCTAACAAACTGTCCTTCAACGAATACTAGGCATCTACTATTCACGAGAGAAGCATACAAATGAGAAGAAGTATTATTTCAACAACAACAAAAGGACGAAGTGGTAGAGTCCTAACAGCCAAACACTTACTCAAGTCGTCCGCAAATACGACAAGAATAATGTTCATTCAAAATGAACAGCGTCGATGCAATGTCCACCAAAGATTTATTTTGGGAAGTGTTAAAGGTTAGGGTCAAAAGTTAATGAATTGCATGTTGTGCTGGATATATAAATTGTTTATTTCAGTCAATGCTTGATTCATAAGTACATTTTTCAGCATGGTGCATCTACAGGAGGGTGCTCCAACAATGATGCATAGTGCCAACATTTAGCGCAAACTTTTCACAACAGTGCATTATTACCACAAAGCGCATACAGAGATTATATAGTAGCAAGTTGCACTAAACATTTGAACAAAATGCATTTTGTTCAAATGTTAACAGCACAGAACCAAGTTTTGCATAAGTGCACAACAGCACTGACCATTTCACAAAAGTGCATAACAGCTGTGACAATTTTACAAAAGTGCATTGACCATTTCAGGCAGATGGCTAACATGCAGATTTCGCTTTTGTCTGTCTTTCTTTGAAAAGTAGGCATGTTCAAGATCGATGAAGTCATGAGCAATTGGGTTAGATGACAGAAAAGATTCAAAAACGTCAGATTCAGTTAGATGACAGAAAAGATTCAAAAACGTCAAATTCAGTGTTTTGGGCACTGTTGAACAGGAACATTCTCTCATGTTCAACAAATGTGGGTTCAATTCAAAAGCAACATTGTCACAGATAGGCTAGTGTTACATTTCTGTAAAGTTTCAAAAACATCTTCCATGTTTTGGTTACTGTTGAACAGAGGCATATTTTCCTGTTCAAAAAAGTCTGACACAAATTTTCGTAGTTGTGGGTTAAGGTTCGATCTATACTGTCCTTCAAACGAGTCGTAGAACCGTCATTGTCACAGATAGTGTTACATTTCTGTTTTACATTCAAACGAGTCGTAGAAGTAGTAGTACATTTGCGTTTGGTTGTTTTTATATTTAGTCAAGTTTTGACTAAATATTTTAACATCGAGGGGGAATCGAAACGAGGGTCGTGGTGTATGTGCGTGTGTCTGTGTGTGTGTCTGTGTGTCTGTGTGTGTGTGTGTAGAGCGATTCAGACTAAACTACTGGACCGATCTTTATGAAATTTGACATGAGAGTTCCTGGGTATGAAATCCCCGAACTTTTTTTTCATTTTTTTGATAAATGTCTTTGATGACGTCATATCCGGCTTTTCGTGAAAGTTGAGGCGGCACTGTCACGCCCTCATTTTTCAACCAAATTGGTTGAAATTTTGGTCAAGTACTCTTCGACGAAGCCCGGGGTTCGGTATTGCATTTCAGCTTGGTGGCTTAAAAATTAATTAATGACTTTGGTCATTAAAAATCTGAAAATTGTAAAAAAAAATAAAAATTTATAAAACGATCCAAATTTACGTTTATCTTATTTTCCATCATTTGCTGATTCCAAAAACATATAAATATGTTATATTCGGATTAAAAACAAGCTCTGAAAATTAAATATATAAAAATTATTATCAAATTTTTTTTTCGAAATCAATTTAAAAACACTTTCATCTTATTCCTTGTCGGTTCCTGATTCCAAAAATATATAGATATGATATGTTTGGATTAAAAACACGCTCAGAAAGTTAAAACGAACAGAGGTACAGAAAAGCGTGCTATGCAGCATAGCGTAACCACTACCCCGCTCTTCTTGTCAATTTCACTGCCAATGCTGTGAGCGGTGGACCACGAGTATACGGTCTTGCTGCGTTGCATTGCGTTCAGTTTCATTCTGTGAGTTCGACAGCTACTTGACTAAATATTGTATTTTCGCCTTACGCGACTTGTTTCTTTTAGATTCCTGTCACTCATACTAGCAGTATTGATTGAGGTACATAAATCTGTTGATGTACAGGGATGACTTGTTTGTAATGAATCCTTGTTTCCTCCACATTGAGTTTGCATTGCAGTTGGACAGAAATGAACAGGTGTTAATTGATAAACACATTGATAATGGCTTTTGAGAAAATCAATCAATTCTGCAAAGGAATTAACTTGATGACATCAAAACTGCAGCGCCATTTGAAGAATGGTTACCATTTCTGTTTCTTTGATGGGAATCAAACAAATAAAAACATTGACTATCCAAGTTACCATGAATGGCAATAGTTGACTCCTGAAAAGTAGCAAGGATATAATTTGAGACGATAAACGCCTGATGCAATCCCTCCTCAAGGTCAGTCAACTCAAAACCTTCATCATTCGCAACATCAGTAGGCAACACAGCGGGATTCGTATGTCCAGAAATCATGTCGAAAAAATATTACATTTCAAAAGCATGTCCAACCACAGTTGTTGGCAAGTGTTCGTGTCCGAAGTAGCCTTCAGTGTGTGTATATGTATTCATGTGACAGAGAACGTGACCTCATTGTTCAATCCTCTCTCTCTCTCTTCTTTCTCATTCGAACGCACACACGCAAGAACGTAGCCTACGCACGCATGCACGCGCACGCACACACACACACACACACACACACACCCCGCTGACGCACAAACCACGTCCCAGTGCTCCAGGCTGTGGAAAAAGGCAAATAAATCTCCTGAATACCACCAAAGTTGTACACGACTCGCACACCCCTATTACTAAGAAGTGAGAGGATTTGGTCCACTCGGTGGTCTTTTTCACATGACGAACAATTGTTTCGTTTGTGCACACTGTGAAGGGTCTTGGCACTGGTGGGAAGGCATTTGAGAGTCACTAATTTTTCTTGAATAAAGGCAAAAAATAACAGTGCTTTGGTCCTACCTGTATCCGCATCTTGTATTCTATAGCGTGCAAAGTAAAGTTATTTACCAAGAAGTTTTTCTGTTGTGCCCGCAAATCATAGCTTTCTCAAATATACTGAGCTTAGTTATGACACCAATAACCCCCCCCCCTCCCCACCCCCAATGTGCTTGCATACCTATAACTTAGCAGCGAAAAGAACACTCACAGCCCGCGTGTCTTGTTCATGGTCTCTTCTATGTGTTGCTTGACCTCTGTCCTCAGCTCGTTGCCGGACAGCGCCTTGAGCCAGCCCTGGACCTTGTCGGGCACTGACCACACCAGGTTGTGACCGCGCACTTTGATCCTGAGAGAAATTAACGTTGCTTGAGCAGTTACCTCCAGATGAGAATGTGTACATTGAAAGCAAAATAGGATGGCCGTTTTTGATCCTCTCGATCCCTCTGGGTTTTTTAATCTGAAGACTCCATCATTGTCAGTTTTATCTTTCCTTGTACAGGAATGAATATGATGTGTATGCCGCAGAACGAATAATTCTATCAAAATAGCGGTGTTAAGTTCAATGCTGAATCTGACTTTGATTACTCTGCTAAACTTTGGTACGGTCAATACTGTGGAACATAGACCATTTATCCTGGACCGCCAACTAGCTCTCTCTCCGCTCTGTCTCTCTATTACGAGGTAGCGGCCTCACGCATTTAGGAAGCTACGCTTACTAGCCTTTCAGAAATCAGGGGGATGTCATATCCGGTGTTGATTGTAAACATGGACGAAGTTGCCGAGGTAAGTTCTGAAAATGCTAAAATAAACTCAGCTAAAGTGCATATGGAACATGCTTTTCGATGAGTTTTGTAAAGTTTAGTTTGGAGTTTTGGAAAATCCAGTTCATTGTCACCTCCCATTGTCACAAATAACTGGAGCGTGCTTTCTTTCCACTGTCTTTCAAACCGGACGCTAAGCGCCCCTGTGAAAGTCGAGCGTCGTAACCTCGAAGGGTCACGTGACGAGTTGGCGGTCCAGGCTATTTGGTCTATGTGTGGAAGAAGAAGGATATACTGGCTTTACAGCGGGTGTTGTGTGTCCTTGTAGGTAACATGTCCTAGCGCAATTGCACTTTAGAATAGTCTTGTGGTACTCCTGCTTCACAGGTGGGACACAAAGCCATGGACCAGTATGGTAACCTGTACCTTTTCATTGACGTCAGAGCATAGCGGCTTGTTCTGGATCTCATACAGTTCGAACTTATGACTAAATATTTGAACTTCAAAGACATCAGACATTCTCAGCTTACCCGTGACTCTCCAGGCCGTGGATCATATCGAGAGCTGGCTGGTAGTTCTTGTGACCCTGGAAACAAGGGGTTGGACAATAGTTCTGTGCCAAGAGAGCTGTGGTAAACGCTTTCGCGCACTGTTTTTGTGAACTTGTCATCGTGCAATGTATCCAGTTTGTCTTTGCTAACCGCATTCTGCATATAGGCTTACTATACTGTTTGCCAGCCTGTTAAGTATTCATGCATGTCCAGTAAGACGAAGAAGACGGCTCCGGTCAAGGGAAATGACATACAGCTAGTGATGATTAAGAAAAAAAAAATGTTTGGGCGGTATATATAGCCCTGCCCATCTTGAGCCAAACAAAAAATATATGTTGGTTTAGGGTAACCCGACCGACCCTATTTTTTTCCGCCGACCCTAAAACTTTTTTTTTATTTCTTAAAAAAACGAAAAACTGTTGGCACATTTTGCGAACCATACCTCCTTTAAAATCGTTAAAAAAAAGCCGACCTACTGACCCTATCTTTTTGGTCACGTTACCCTAAACCAACATCTAATTTTGTTTGGCCTCACTCTTTGGCCTTCAAAAACGGGCCACTTAAGGGCGTTCTCCGGCACAGCCCAGTTGAAGTGTTTGTGGATAAAGTCTCGGTACTTGCCCCCACCAGCGTTAGAGTTGTACTTCCCTGCGTTCACTGCCGTGCCGAATGGAAACGACTTTTTCGTCTGCACCACCTGTCATTAAAAAGGAAAGCAAAGATGAATAATAATGAGGATATTGGTATGGCCAAAATAGTTCTAAGCGCCTCTGAAAAACAGACATAAATGCATTATTCTGTGCACAATTCCATATCAAATAATAATACACATCGAAATATACTTATACACTTTACAAAGTTTTGACCCGGTGTTCCGTTTATGCTACTAACATAATTTTATCCTTAAAAGATGTAAGAAACAAAGTCACAGTTTTCTCTTTCACGAAGAAAATGTGTATCACAGGTTTTAGCAATTTCAATTCCCAGAAAGGGTTGAAAAAGGATTGATTTTCCCCGACAAAGTTGCCGAAATGGCCTTCAAAGAAGACAGTTTTGGCGTCACATCTTTTCTTTCCCGCGAATATTTTTTGGCAATTCTGTGGAAACGACGGTTAAGTTATGAGATTTCAAAGACGTTTCTCCGTTTTACTGACTGCTGACACCAAACGACTTTTATGCTTTTCTATTTGTTTCGCGAATTCGGTTTGCGAGATGCTTTCCTGATTTTTGCTGTAATGTTTTGTTATCGTGATAGGTCAAATTAAATCCATCAAGTTCAATCAATCAATCAATCAATCAATCAATATGAGGCTTATATCGCGCGTATTCCGTGGGTACAGTTCTAAGCGCAGGGATTTTATTTAATTTTTTTTTATGCAATGTATATCGCGCACATATTCAAGGCGCAGGGATTTATTTATGCCGTGTGAGATGGAATTTTGTACACAATACAACACGCATTCACATCGGCCAGCAGATCGCAGCCATTTCGGCGCATATCCTACTTTTCACGGCCTATTATTCCAAGTCACACGGGTATTTGGTGGACATTTTTAGCTATGCCTATACAATTTTGCCAGGAAAGACCCTTTTGTCAATCGTGGGATCTTTAACGTGCACCCCCAATGTAGTGTACACGAAGGGACCTCGGGTTTTCGTCTCATCCGAAAGACTAGCACTTGAACCCACCACCTAGGTTAGGAAAGAGGGGAGAAAATAGCGGCCTGACCCAGGGTCGAACATGCAACCTCTCGATTCCGAGCGCAAGTGCGTTACCACTCGGCCACCCAGTCCCTATGTTCTTGTTAACTCACACGGATCTTCAGGTCAGCTTTGTTGATTCCCGATGCTGTCGTAACGCTGAAATCAACATGGTACACATCAATTCTATCGTTGAATCGCACAGGCCTTTGAGACGCTTTAAAAGAGTATAATTGTTTACTTGTTCTTAAATATAGTTAAAAGAAGACCATGATGATATTTAAATTATCTCATGACACTTGCAGTTGTAGAATATGCATTTGAAGTATACAGGTCGTACATCAAATAAGTGCTTTTCTAGCAGGAAACAAGTTACCATCACGAGGAGAATGGCAACAACACTAAATACACCAAGACTGTTCACATTTCAGCCAGACACAACAAACCTGGAAAAGGCTTCAACACAGCAAAACGCAAAGTGATTCACTTTACCATTTTAATTAACAAGATGCTGGGAAATAAAATAAAGCTGGTAACGTAAGACTGCCCACGTTGGTGATCCGAATGCCAAACAAGTGACAGCTTACTGACACACTTACTGCAGCTTTATGTCACTCTTGCGCACTTTGTCGATGACGCCGTTTAAGCTGGATGTTGTCACGTGATTGGTCACTTCCGTTAGGGAGACGTCGTCCACAGCAAAGTTAGCGGAGGTTGACGGGCCGCTTTGGAAATACACTCTCATGTTGGTCAGTGCTGCGCCATAGGTACAAACATATATATAGGCCCATTGCAGAAACTCAAGTTATCAACAGCATTTCTACTCGGCGCGCGCGGTATGAGAATCACGGGTCGTAACTCTCTGGAATTGGTCATCCGCCGCCATGTTGGATGCCTTGCACGATCTCTGACAGTGCTTGAGCGTTGGGTGGCGACTCGACAAAAGTGAAAATGACACGTTGTGTGGCCAAAAACTGCAGTCAGCAGGCACACTTTAGGATCCCTAAAGTTGTTTACCATCAGGGTGACAACTGGAAGGAAGTTACTGAGCGGAGAAGACGATTATAACTGGTTATTTTTTTGCTGTGTGCAGTGCGCTAATCAACAATTGTCCATCGGTTGTGCCTTTAGAGTGAACACTGTGATAGGATGCTTTGAAAATTATACTTTGCAGTAATTACCTGAGCTGCATTGTACCTCATTTGCCTGTCTTGAGAGCTTTATCTTGTGAATTTTGGTGCACTGTCTGCATAGTAATTTAAGATAAAGAATAAATAAATGAATATAATAATGTATTCTTGCTTTACTTTTTATGTTGTGCTGTTGTGTTAAAAAGGCAGATCCCCTTTGGACTCATGCATGCACAGTTTTCTTCATTTTGTCTGCATACACAGTGAAATACGCAAAAAGAACAAGAGTGCAATGAAGAAAACTAACAAAGACGGCATCCAATATGGCGGAGCGAAGAGAGTATGAGCTGAGTTGTGCCCCTTAGGGCTAAAGCTAGCCGATCCATTTGATAACGTCACGCCGAGTAAGAAGAATGAATTGGACCTATAAGCTTACATGCGAACAGCAGACAGAGAAATAACCCAAAACAGAAACATGGACAAAGATGCAAACGCAAGCATACACATGCACAGTAAAGCTTGAATGTACCAGTGCACTGATGTCCTCATTCTGATCATCATCGCTCCACGGCTATCGCCAGTTATCTCTCTGACCGTGGACGCTAAAGTCCAACGTGAATCTATCAAAGCAAAAATACAGAGTTATCTCCCATATGTTGTTCGCGAGCAGTGTTCGCGAGACGAAAATGATTGCAGATTGGCCGACTTCGACAGTGATCTCCGTTCTGTTCTTCACAGTTATAATAAAGACATCGTTCTAAGGTCAAAATAAGTCGAAATTGTGGGACTGCTGCCGGAAGGAGACCTTAATATATGGTTGCATCACTGTCAGAAAAAATCGTCTGCTCCAGCGAGCGCCGAAACGGTTGATTATCACGTGACACTTTTGCCATATTTAGAGTTGTTTGCACAGTAAATACAGCCGCGGAAAATAGCTCGCTTGAAACTGTCTTACATATCAATTCCTTTGTAATTTAAAAAATACACAACACCATGAAAAATCATTATCGACGATCGCGAATCTGCTTATATCCATAACACATTACGAAAAGCTCTAAATATGTTTTTAAAAAAATCGATTTCCTCGCCAGACAAGAAAAACCAAGGCATCCTGTCAGGGATAGAATGAGCCGAACTCATTTTGACCTGAGGTCAGGATGTGATGTATACATACCTATGATGCTGAACTTGTTAGCATTTGCATATATATGGGAATAAATACAAATCTTCTTTCTTATTATGTCGCCATGCCATTTATATGACACATTAAACGTGGCAGTTCCAAACAAAAATTAAAAATGTAAACAACAAAATGACTGGGTGTGAGACAGTGAGTGACAAACAATGACGATGTTGACAATTATGACGACATCAACGATGAAGACAAGGATGATGACGTACTTCTGGGCACAACAAAACTGCCTTGAAGGTGGATCCACCCATCGGATGTCTTGGCGTTGTTCCGTGTCGCGATGCTCTTGTATTCAATCACGTTGCCTGCAAGATATGTGTAACCAGAACACTCATCTTTCACAAAATCAATCCTTCTTTATGATGTTTGATAGTTAACCAACAAAACCTATTAGTCCAGGCATATTAGAGAACAACGTTGAAGTGACAATGACTAGGTTTAAAATGTCCCTTATCAGAAAGTTCAACCTCATTCGTTTGATGTTTATTAAGCACATTTTCATATAAAGTTGGCGCTTCATACGGAAAAATGGCTTTGAAATTGACCCAAATCCTTCTTTGGGCTCTGTAAATGTCGTTTGGGGGTATGGTTGTAAAATGGTATCTACTGGTCACCCCAATGTATAAACTGAAAACTATTTCTGCACCAGAACACGCAGAAAGGATTGTATCTGCCTGATGTCTGATGCTTTTCAAAATCCCCAACCACTAACACCTTCAAAACGGACTTTAACTGACACTGTTGTTTTTCCCTATATAATCCTTACTATTTTTCCGAGACGTCGTCGTGTTGTGTATTTAGCTTGCCACAACCTCATACATGGTCCTAAAAGTTAAAGTTGAAGAAAATACTAAAGATAAATGAAAAAGCTGACGCAGTGTCATTCGCACCGTGAATCCCCCCATGGGAACATACTAAAGTCTGGTTCCAAATAGGCTCAATTTCCTTCTATTTCTTTGTATTTCTGCCTCGTAGGGGTAGGGGTGTTCAAACCAAAGGCACCTTTAAACCAAAATTCAAATCACACATCTTACAATACTAAGACACTCAGCAGTAAAAGGGTGTCTGCTGGTAAAAAATTCCAAACAATCCTAAAAGTACTTCACTACTAAAAGTGCTTTTAAAAAGAGCCGTTATTTTTCCCTCTATATTCAGTATTGTGTTTTCTGCGAACATGTAGTCTATTTAGATGGTTGTCGTGTGCACTTGAGTTGCTAAAGCGTTTTCAGTTGGGCATATGTCGAAAAGCAAAGAATTAGCCCTTTGAAAACCATCAGAACTGTCACACAAAAATAACATTTACCTATCTCACCAACTGACCAAACATAGGGCTTTTCCTTATGTATTATGTATTGTCGTGTTTTTTGTAGCATACTTGTGAAAACAGCCACCACTGTTGTAAATGATACTTTAAAGAGCATTATTTCATTTTTACAGTTGAAGGACAACCTGGACTGCCGTATATTACAGCTGTTTTACAATCAGCCAAAATTTTCTTAACAAACGTATGTTAAGAACAACTCCCATAGTGAAATTGAAGGAAAACAAATTGAAAATCCCCCTGCCATAGAGGAGCTAAAGAATCAACAATAAACGACTGCATGGATAGCTTGATGCACGAATGCATTGCGGACATGTTTGTCTCCAACCAAGAGAAAGTTCCAAAAAATCCCTTTTGTGCTTCTTATTATACAGTGACGTCAAAGACAGCCTTTTCTGCTGTTCATACATTCAGGGGTTATGGTTACACTAAACGACGTAGTTGTAGCCATACTGCCATCCAGATTTATTTTTTCCTTGCGAGCAGTCACAGGGTGTTTGTGCTGTCTGCCAACCGTTAGATGACCCCGCCCAAGTCTGTTAAGGGACCGTTTGACCGTTATAGAACGCGTCTTTTTGATTTTTTGGCACAGTTGGAAACGGTTGATTTTTATCCCTACCATTGTTTCCAAACATTATATAGGAATGTTTTGTGAACAACGGATAATAGCCGCTACTCGCATGTGTAGCAAAAGTGAGCGTACATACTCACCCTGGTCGTACAGCCGTTGTCCGTTGCCCGTCTTTATCTGTCTGTACTGAACATTACCTTTGGATATTTCTCCAACGCTATGAAGTGAAGAAACACCAAATGTTGCAAAATGTTGTATGACCCCAAGAGCTCAAAAAAGATACTTGAGAACCTTGACCTTACCATAAGGTCAAGGTCACAGGGAGAATTAATGTGGTCTAAAAACTGCAAAATTTCACATTGTGCCAGTTTTCTGGAAAACAAATTAAAAACAGCGGGCTTAGTTTTGTATGGTATACAAGAAAAAGAAAGCCTTATCTTCTGATACCATTTTGGTTGACCTCGCTTCAATGTCAAGGTCACAGGAGTCCTTCAAAGTTGAATTGTATACATGTTTTGAAGTGACCTTGACCCTGAACTATGAAAAAAATCTTTCAAACTTCATAATTGTGTGGGGCACATGTTATATACTGATATTGAGCCACATTTAGTCACATATCATCAAGGTCAAGGTCACTTTGCCCCTTATGAAATGTGACTGAAACGGGCAATTGAATCACTAAAAGTGACAATGTCTCTTTGTAGAAAGTGCCAATAAGTATGTTTATGCTTCCTATGTCTTGAATTGATAGCCTTGTGATGTGTGACCTTTGATGATCTTGACCTTGGCCAAAGGTCATGTGTAATTTGGTAGGAAAAATCTGTAAAACAGTTCTAATAGTGTACAATGTCCTTGCCAGCTTCAGTTGTTAGACCTTCACCTTCAAGGTCACCTGAAGGTCAAGGTCACTTTAAGACAAAGGTCAAGCATGAGAGTCGCATGGGCTTTGCTTTGTTAAGATTTTTTACCAAGACACATGGATTTCTTTACCCGGCTTGGTCACATTTTTCATAGGGGTCAATGTGACCTTGACCCTAACGATATGTGACCAGATGTGGCTCACTATGAAATTCTAACAAACGCCCCACTCAGTGTTTAAGTTTGTAAGAGATATCGTCCATAGTAAAGTTAAAGGGGCAAGCTCACATCAAAATATGTCTACAATTCAACTTTGAAGGGCTCCTCTGACCTTGACATTGAAGCGAGGTCAACCAAAATGGTATCAGAAGATAAGGCTTTCTTTTTCTTGTATACCATACAAAACTAAGCCCGCTGTTTTTAATTTGTTTTCCAGAAAACTGGCACAATGTGAAATTTTGCAGTTTTTAGACCACATTAATTCTCCCTGTGACCTTGACCTTATGGTAAGGTCAAGGTTCTCAAGTATCTTTTTTGAGCTCTTGGGGTCATACAACATTTTGCAACATTTGGTGTTTCTTCACTTCATAGCGTTGGAGAAATATCCAAAGGTAATGTTCAGTACAGACAGATAAAGACGGGCAACGGACAACGGCTGTACGACCAGGGTGAGTATGTACGCTCACTTTTGCTACACATGCGAGTAGCGGCTATTATCCGTTGTTCACAAAACATTCCTATATAATGTTTGGAAACAATGGTAGGGATAAAAATCAACCGTTTCCAACTGTGCCAAAAAATCAAAAAGACGCGTTCTATAACGGTCAAACGGTCCCTTAACAGACTTGGGCGGGGTCATCTAACGGTTGGCAGACAGCACAAACACCCTGTGACTGCTCGCAAGGAAAAAATAAATCTGGATGGCAGTATGGCTACAACTACGTCGTTTAGTGTAACCATAACCCCTGAATGTATGAACAGCAGAAAAGGCTGTCTTTGACGTCACTGTATAATAAGAAGCACAAAAGGGATTTTTTGGAACTTTCTCTTGGTTGGAGACAAACATGTCCGCAATGCATTCGTGCATCAAGCTATCCATGCAGTCGTTTATTGTTGATTCTTTAGCTCCTCTATGGCAGGCGGATTTTCACTTTGTTTTCCTTCAATTTCACTGTGGGAGTTGTTCTTAACATACGTTTGTTAAGAAAATTTTGGCTGATTGTAAAACAGCTGTAATATACGGCAGTCCAGGTTGTCCTTCAACTGTAAAAATGAAATAATGCTCTTTAAAGTATCATTTACAACAGTGGTGGCTGTTTTCACAAGTATGCTACAAAAAACACGACAATACATAATACATAAGGAAAAGCCCTATGTTTGGTCAGTTGGTGAGATAGGTAAATGTTATTTTTGTGTGACAGTTCTGATGGTTTTCAAAGGGCTAATTCTTTGCTTTTCGACATATGCCCAACTGAAAACGCTTTAGCAACTCAAGTGCACACGACAACCATCTAAATAGACTACATGTTCGCAGAAAACACAATACTGAATATAGAGGGAAAAATAACGGCTCTTTTTAAAAGCACTTTTAGTAGTGAAGTACTTTTAGGATTGTTTGGAATTTTTTACCAGCAGACACCCTTTTACTGCTGAGTGTCTTAGTATTGTAAGATGTGTGATTTGAATTTTGGTTTAAAGGTGCCTTTGGTTTGAACACCCCTACCCCTACGAGGCAGAAATACAAAGAAATAGAAGGAAATTGAGCCTATTTGGAACCAGACTTTAGTATGTTCCCATGGGGGGATTCACGGTGCGAATGACACTGCGTCAGCTTTTTCATTTATCTTTAGTATTTTCTTCAACTTTAACTTTCAGGACCATGTATGAGGTTGTGGCAAGCTAAATACACAACACGACGACGTCTCGGAAAAATAGTAAGGATTATATAGGGAAAAACAACAGTGTCAGTTAAAGTCCGTTTTGAAGGTGTTAGTGGTTGGGGATTTTGAAAAGCATCAGACATCAGGCAGATACAATCCTTTCTGCGTGTTCTGGTGCAGAAATAGTTTTCAGTTTATACATTGGGGTGACCAGTAGATACCATTTTACAACCATACCCCCAAACGACATTTACAGAGCCCAAAGAAGGATTTGGGTCAATTTCAAAGCCATTTTTCCGTATGAAGCGCCAACTTTATATGAAAATGTGCTTAATAAACATCAAACGAATGAGGTTGAACTTTCTGATAAGGGACATTTTAAACCTAGTCATTGTCACTTCAACGTTCCCTTCACTAAAGTGGCTAAGATGCCTGGACTATATCCCAAATAGCTGATAAGGTTGTTTTTATGTATATTTTCTAACTTGTTTGCTAGCATCTTGCTGGTTTATCAGTGGTCGATTCACCAACAAAACCTACCCCAAAAAGCTGATAAGGTTGTTTTTTGGTATATTTTCTCATTTGTTTGCTAGCATCTTGCTGGTTTATCAGTGGTCGATTCACCAACAACGCCTACCCCAAAAAGCTGATAAGGTTGTTTTTTGGTATATTTTCTCATTTGTTTGCTAGCATCTTGCTGGTTTATCAGTGATCGATTCACCAACAACGCCTACCCCAAAAAGCTGATAAGGTTGTTTTTTGGTATATTTTCTCATTTGTTTGCTAGCATCTTGCTGGTTTATCAGTTGTCGATTTATCAACCGTCTTGATTGTTCGTCTTCATTTGTTTCCAGTGCTGTTGGGAACGAATACGCAGGACAATAACGAAAGCGATGACAAAAAAACACATTCCAGAATCGAGCAGACGCCAGTTTGTATTACTATCAAAGCAAACGCCAGCTCGATTCTGGAATCTGTGTTTTTTTCAGAATCGAGCAGACGGGCGCAATGGCTTGGTGGTATGACGCCGGCCTCCAAAGCGTGAGGTCGTGGGTTCGAATACCGGCCGCGCCTGGTGGGTTTAAGGTGGAGATTTTTCCGATCTCCCAGGGCAACTTATGTGCAGACCTGCTAGTGCTAGTGCAAGCACACGACCAAGTGCGCACGGAAAAGATCCTGTAATCCATGTCAGAGTTTGGTGGGTTATAGAAACACGAAAATACCCAGCATGCTTCCTCCGAAGCGGCGTATGGCTGCCTAAATGGCGGGGTAAAAACGCTCATACACGTAAAAATCCATTCGTGCAAAAACACGAGTGTACGGGGGAGTTTCAGCCCACGAACGCAGAAGAAGAGGAAGAAGTATTGTTATCTTTCTTTCTTTCTTTATTTGGTGTTTAACGTCGTTTTCAACCGTTCAAGGTTATATCGCGACGGAGTATTGTTATCAGGGTCAAAGAAAGGAGAGCAAGCAGAGCTACAGATGTGACACGCCGATAATCGCATAAATATGTGTTGGTGTAGGGTAATGTGACCAAAAAAAGATAGGGTCGGTAGGTCGGCTTTTATATATTTTTTAATTTAGTCGATTTTTAAGGAGGTTACTTCCCTTAGTCTCGGTATGGTTCGCAAAATGTGCCAACATTTTTTTTTTAAATGAACAAAAAGTTTTAGGGTCAACGGGAAAAAAAGATAAGGTCGGTCGGGTTACCCTAAACCAACATATATTTTTGTTTGGCCTTACGAGCCGCATGATCTTTGAATAATTGACAATTCTCCCAAGCGTCTTAAGCATCTTTCGCGTGGAATGTCATAATTCCGAAAACAAAGCAAAACAACACGAAAACATGTTATGAATACTTGGGGTGATTTGAGACAGGTTTGTTTGTTTTTGCTGGAGCGGGAAAGTCCCGTTAATGACCTCCGGTAGCGACACATGCACGGTCTTGCGGTGACCTCACGAGCATGTTTCATCATTCTGCTGATATAATGAAGTCATCAAGACAAACTTCATTCTGGAAATTCTTTGTCATTTCCTCGGCCGAAATACATAAGTAGAGACAAAATGTAACGTGTCACCATTATTTGCATTTACCACGCTTTCTCGAAGTTTGCTTGGCTTTTGGCGCAAGGTTTTTTTTCCAGATGGGGAGGGTGAAGAAGAGAGTTCTTAGTGTGTTCAATCGAAGTCGTATCTCATTAAATGTGATTCAGAATGACCCATTACTGACCAGGATAAGTGTATGCCGCCTCCACGTCGAGGGACTGTCCGTCATGGTCATTGAGCAGCTTGACCCACGCGCTGAACGTGTAGATATGTCCAGTCTTGACCGGGACGAACTGTGAGGGGCCCATGAAGTACTGAGTCCTGGTGGGGGGAAAACAGAGCACAGCAAGATTACACACTTCTGCCAGCTGTAGCGACTGAGTGTTTAGATGAAGTTGTAGCACAGATCTTGCTGTGAGGTCTTCTACATAGAACTAGTAGGATTGCTTTCTGAGTTAGGAAAGCGAAGTGCCATAGACGGTATGACGTGACCCATGAACATAATAAGTTACTTGCATTTTTGACTTATTATGGCGTTTTACACAGATTGAGATCTATAGTAACCATGACTGTCAAGATCTGTGTCATTTATGTGTCGATGAATTTAATTAGAATTCCTTTTATTATTATTTTGTTACGATTGAACGCACACAAACATGCACTATTTTGTAGTCTTGGTCAGCCGCCTAAATATGAGTTTAAATCGAACTCTGACGCCCAATGTTCTATCGATACATACTCACTTATTTCCTACACAAGCTGTCCGTCACAGTTGTTTTGTTAGTTTTTGGTTTTTGATTCGTCAATTTGTTTGTTCTGTCGGAGTAATTAAATCCGGGATCAAACACTTGTTTCTTAGCTTTCCACCTGTGCTCAAGTATCATTGTAACACCTAGCGGGTATCCGGCGTACGAAATACCAAGTTTGCTACCATTCTACATAACAACTGTAGCGTTAACAAGACACCGGGCGCGTCAGTGCTCTACAAAACACACAGTGACCACTGCAAACTCACCGTCCAGAGGTCCGCAGAGCGTGGCTACCGGAGTGGCGGTCAGTGGTGGTCTGACACTGGAAGCCCCAGCAGTCCCAGTGGTCAGGGGACTCCAGACCCCCGTTCTGAATCAGCTCGCCTCTTGTCAGTGCTACCAACACCAGCAACAGGCAGTGAGCCACCGACAGCGTCATCGTCCGATTTTACACTCAAGTCACAGCACTGGAGAAAATCTGCCCTGTGGTCTGATCTGACGGTAAAAGTGGGCCTACTTCAAAAGCAGAAACGTGTTGCTATACTCTATAAACAGTTAATGTATGGATCGTTCAATCATTGACTGAACGAAATATTGACTAGAACTTTGACCAAGTGGTCTTTGAAATAGACGGACACACAAATGAAAAATTAAACAAAAATGAAAACTTAGCTCATTTTTCTTCCTTTAGCGCTTTGAACTTCGGATAAGGCGCTATATAAATAAAGAGAATAATAATAAAAAAAAATTTAAAAAAAATAGTATCCAACACGTTTCTGTCCTTTCATTATCTACAAAGCGTGGACAAAAGAAGCGTTCTTTGTTTCTGACACGACTTTCACCCAGTATCAGATTACTCACAAGAGAGGAAGTAGGAAAGTTACGCTTCCTACGAACAATGAATTACGGCACGAAAGTCCACGATTCCAGTCTGAGATATGTGTTTACATTGT
>NC_090261.1:67192229-67306729 GCF_037325665.1 Littorina saxatilis
ACCATCCCTCCACTTGGTCACATACCATCCCTCCACTTGGTCACATACCATCCCTCCACTTGGTCACATACCATCCCTCCACTTGGTCACATACCATCCCTCCACTTGGTCACATACCATCCCTCCACTTGGTCACATACCATCCCTCCACTTGGTCACATACCATCCCTCCACTTGGTCACATACCATCCCTCCACTTGGTCACATACCATCCCTCCACTTGGTCACATACAATCCCTCCACTTGGTCACATACCATCCCTCCACTTGGTCACATACAATCCCTCCACTTGGTCACATACCATCCCTCCACTTGGTCACATACCATCCCTCCACTTGGTCACATACCATCCCTCCACTTGGTCACATACCATCCCTCCACTTGGTCACATACCATCCCTCCACTTGGTCACATACCATCCCTCCACTTGGTCACATACCAACAACGTATAGCCTGGGTGCTCGTTGTGCATAATGCCAGTGTTATTTTTTCTATTTTTTTTAGAGAATTCTGACACAACCATTTGTCGAGGATAGCGTAGGCACCCGGTCTGCTCCCCGCCTAAAAAAAGGCCAGTGCCGTTCCGTCTTCGAGGGACTGCGTGGGTTTCATTTCGGAGTTTTCCTTCTCCTAGACGAGTTTCCTTCCATGGATGATGAGCCTCCTCTACCCTCGTTTTGAATTCAGAGTGGTCTTCTCTTAGGATAGCTGCCTGCCAGGGTTGACGAGCCTATCCTGCCCGGCTATTTGACCCATAGCTGGAGGTTGGTTCGTGGGCACCTGGGCGTTTCCACACACCGGTGGGCCCGCATGCCGCACGTCTAGGGGCCAACCTCCTCCGAGTCCTTGTAGTCTAGCCTGGGGCCTTGCGGTACCCAGTTTACGCCTGTCGCCGCGATGGAGGCACTACATAGGGCTTGTTGTGGAGAGGTTATTGTACTGGCAGGAGAGACTGACGCATTCTGCTCTCTTTTCGCATTGTCCTAAAAAGGACAGACGGTGCTAGCCAGCGGTGAGGGCTGAAAGCGAGAAGTGACAAGCACAAGACACTTCGCCAACACACTAGACACGTCACACAACCGTTTGGCAGGCTTTTTAGAGAATTAATTTCGTGAGAGGCACTGGTGCCTTTTTCGGAAATTGATTCATAAAAAAATGCCAACTTACCGCAGTAAGTAATCTGGGTGTTGCCGTTTGGTATGTGACCAAGTGTAGGAATGATATTATCTCACGTAACGGGCGGGGATGTAGCTCAGTCGGTAGCGCGCTGGATTTGTATCCAGTTGGCCGCTGTCAGCGTGAGTTCGTCCCCACGTTCGGCGAGAGATTAATTTCTCAGAGTCAACTTTGTGTGCAGACTCTCCTCGGTGTCCGAACACCCCCGTGTGTACACGCAAGCACAAGACCAAGTGCGCACAAAAAAGATCCTGTAATCCATGTCAGAGTTCGGTGGGTTATAGAAACACGAAAATACCCAGCATGCTCCCCCGAAAGCGGCGTATGGTTGCCTAAATGGCGGGGTAAAAACGGTCATACACGTAAAAGCCGTGGGAGTTTCAGCCCACGAACAAACAAACAAAATCTCACGTAAAATCCTGGCCCGATCTGAGACAGTAAGTGAACAGTTTTCAGGAGGCGGAGTGAGCCTTTAAACACCTGACGTACCTCCCACACGTCCGGCCCCTGGTCAGTGTGCGTGATCTGCAGGGTCCACTTCTTGCCCTCCCACAGGTGGGGGGAGCACATGTACGGCTCTCCTCTCACCTGTGCAAAGCTTGACCACAACAACAACCCCAACAACAGCATGATCGGTAGAGGCTAATATAGCTAGTTCTTCTTGCCGAGTTTAAGCATCAGGTGTGTACATGTATCATCTATGCACATGTTCGTGTGTTCCGACACTGTGTGTGTACTGACATCATTTCAAAGATAAGGACAGAGATAATATTGAAAGAGGTCAAAGGTGTTACTGACCTAGCTTAATGGCTGTGCTCTGCAATGCAAAATGGTAGCTTGTTTTAGAATAGTATTCACCGTTTGCTTTACAATTCTTTTAAATATGTAAAACAAAACAACTACAACGGGAACACTCATTATCATCCTCCAAAACACCAACAGTCAACAAACAGAACAACATCAACAACAACAATATCGACAACAACAATAAAAAATTTAAAAAACACAACAACAACAACAACAACAACAACAACAACAACAACAACAACAACAACAACAACAACAACAACACCTTGTTTCTATCATGTAAATGAGGTCGGGTCAAACTACAGCCTAGCAGGTCCCATCACAATCATAATGTTCAGGACCCAAGCAGGTCTGGGTGGCCGAGTGGTAACGCACTTGCGCTCGGAATCGAGAGGTTGCGTGTTCGACTCTGGGTCAGGCCGCTATTTTCTCCCCCCTTTCCTAACCTAGGTGGTGGGTTCAAGTGCTAGTCTTTCGGATGAGACGAAAAACCGAGGTCCCTTCGTGTACACTATATTGGGTGTGCATGTTAAAGATCCCACGATTGACAAAAGGGTCTTTCCTGGCAAAATTGTATAGGCATAGATAAAAATGTCCATCAAAATACCCGTGTGACTTGGAATAAAGGCCGTGAAAGGTAAAGTTTCGCCTAACAGGCTTGAGGTTTGCTGGTCGATGTGAATGCGTTATATATTGTGTGCAAAAAATGTTTGTTTGTCTGTCTGTCTGTAAAAAATTCCATTTCACACGGCAGAAATTAGTATGTAAAGCGCGGAGAGCACAGTTAATTGTGGTTCGCGCTATATAAGCTCACCATAATAATAAAAATAAAAATAATATAGAACTAAATACCTTGTTATTCAATGTCGATGAACGCCGCCAATACGGTCATCTCACACAACAGAACGAAGTGCGAGGTTTCCGGTCATCTGAGCTCATTATTGCCACTGTAACATGAGCCCTAGAGGGTCCGTATCCTCATCTAATGCTCATCTAATAACATCACGGTTTTACTGCAGCATTCTTGATTTCAACTTTACTGCAGTAAAACTGTTTTACTGCAGAAAAAAAACCGTTGCTTTCGCGAAAGATGACATTATGCAGAAATGCTGCAGAAAAGACAGTTTTTCTCCAGCATTTCGGTTTTTCTCCAGAATAACTGAATAATGTCATAATCCGCCAAGAGCCAGTACAAAATGCTGCAGAAAAAATAAAAACAGGTTTTCTGCAGTAAAACAACAGCACCGTTTTACTGCAGCATTCTTGATTTTAATTTTACTGCAGTAAAATGTTTTGCTGCAGAAAAAAACGCTGCTTCGGCGAAAGATGACATAATGCAGAAATGCTGCAGAAAAGACAGTTTTTCTCCAGCATTTTGGTTTTTCTGCAGAATAACTGAATAATGTCATAATCCGCCGAGGATAAAATCCTCCAACACCCAGTCAAGAAACACCTGACGACCTCGTCGTCAAAAAAATATCTTGCAGCGAAAAGGCGGTTAATTCTCCGTTGTCCTAAGAGCCCTCCTGGACACGCAGAGCAGGCACGTTGACATAAAAAATATCGCCCCGTGTTGAATACCATCAACTCTTAGACGAGAAAACAACTTTCTCTTCTCGAAGCATATGGTCACGGCTCAGAAATGGCGTCGAACTCCACCCTTACCCCATTTAAACGCCCCACACGCTCAGTTGTGGTTTATTCTACCTTTGAAAGTACTGACACGGGGTGCAGATTTGAATAAAGTTACTATTCTGGTAGAAACCGAAAGGTTTGATGACTTTGTTTTCGAGCAAGGCGCAATAGTAGAGTGAATTTACGTCGATTTTTGGGCCGGAAGTTGGGACACTTTTTTACTTGGTGTTGAAACGTCGTATTTGTGCGTACTACACACACTGCTTGGATAAGAACTTGATGGAGAGGGAAAGAGAAGGTGTTAGTTATTGTTTACATACTGCACGATAACCTGTACCTCACCCCAACAGTCGGCTGAGATCAAGTTTAGATCCAACGGTGAGTATGTTACTTTTCGTGTTTGGAGTCACGTAGGCAGTTTTAGCTTTTGCCGCGCTTTTAATAATGATGACAGACGTTGAACTAAGCGATAAACTTGGACAAGAAAGAACAATCTACTACTTAAAACAAAAAATATGCACAAACACAGAAGACAAAGCAATGAAAATAAGTCTTAAGTTCGTTGTTGTGTACTTTCGTGTTACCGCGAAAAGTAACAACGTAAATCAAAGTTGTTTATCGACATGTTCCTGACTTCCAACGATGGAAACAACTGTTCTATCGTCTGCTACAAAGTTGCATTGACTGTCTCGAACTCAGAACTCAGTGTGGCATGGAGGAGATGGACGTAAACGGCCAAGATAAAAACCACTGGTTTTTCGTTGTATGTAACGTACTCACCTGCAGTTTGAAACACTGTTATTTTCACTAAATAACAACTTACTTCCTTTTTTTTTCATCTGAAAGTTAGAAGTGTTATTGTGATTTGTTTTGATAAAATTTGCATTTTTTAGGACAAAGATTTTTCTTTATTTTGATTTTTAAAGACATATGTTTGAGACGATTCAACCAATTTCCCAAGTTATTCAGCGTTCATGTCATTGCATGTGTTTTTTCTGGCCTTTTCTATAGTCTTTCCATACAGTTCACCTTGTGCTTTGTTTTCATGCCAATTTAATGAAATAAATTACAGGAAAAAGAAATATATGTTTTTTTACATTGAGTGCGTTACTCACACCACTCGCACATCGTGAGAGGTAACACACTCCAATCGTTTGTAGAGTTATCTTGAAAATTATTTAAATCTTGCTGGAACAAAGTAAGGAATGAATCAAGTAAACAGAAAATGATGTCTGCGTTTATTGTTTTGAATTAGAGTGGGTTTTTTTTAGGAACAGTGTTGAGTGTGTTACTCACACCACTCGCACATCGTGAGAGGTAACACACTCCAATCGTTTGTAGAGTTATCTTGAAAATTATTTAAATCTTGCTGGAACAAAGTAAGGAATGAATCAAGTAAACAGAAAATGATGTCTGCGTTTATTGTTTTGAATTAGAGTGGGTTTTTTTAGGAACAGTGTTGAGTGTGTTACTCACACCACTCGCACATCGTGAGAGGTAACACACTCCAATCGTTTGTAGAGTTATCTTGAAAATTATTTAAATCTTGCTGGAACAAAGTAAGGAATGAATCAAGTAAACAGAAAATGATGTCTGCGTTTATTGTTTGAATTAGAGGGGTTTTTTTTAGGAACAGTGTTGAGTGTGTTACTCACACCACTCGCACATCGTGAGAGGTAACACACTCCAATAGTTTGTACAGTTATCTTGAAAATTATTTAAATCTTGCTGGAACAAAGTAAGGAATGAATCAAGTAAACAGAAAATGATGTCTGCGTTTATTGTTTTGAATTAGAGTGGGTTTTTTTAGGAACAGTGTTGAGTGTGTTACTCACACCACTCGCACATCGTGAGAGGTAACACACTCCAATAGTTTGTACAGTTATCTTGAAAATTATTTAAATCTTGCTGGAACAAAGTAAGGAATGAATCAAGTAAACAGAAAAGGATGTCTGCGTTTATTGTTTTGAATTAGAGTGTTTTTTTGACTCACATGCGAAGCAAAAGTGAGTATGTACTCACCCGAGTCGTCCGTCCGTCCGTCCGTCCAGAAAACTTTAACGTTGGATATTTCTTGGACACTATTCAGTCTATCAGTACCAAATTTGGCAAGATGGTGTATGATGACAAGGCCCCAAAAAACATACATAGCATCTTGACCTTGCGTCAAGGTCAAGGTCGCAGGGGCCATAAATGTTGTCTAAAAAACAGCTATTTTTCACATTTTTCCCATTTTCTCTGAAGTTTTTGAGATTGAATACCTCACCTATATATGATATATAGGGCAAAGTAAACCCCATCTTTTGATACCAGTTTGGTTTACCTTGCTTCAAGGTCAAGGTCACAGGAGCTCTTCAAAGTTGGATTGTATACATATTTTGAAGTGACCTTGACCCTGAACTATGGAAGATAACTGTTTCAAACTTAAAAGCACATGTTATGCTTTCCTCATGAGACACATTTGGTCCCATATGATCAAGGTCAAGGTCACTTTGACCCTTATGAAATGTGACCAAAATAAGGCAGTGAACCACTAAAAGTGACCATATCTCATGGTAGAAAGAGCCAATAAGCACCATTGTACTTCCTATGTCTTGAATTAACAGCTTTGTGTTGCATGACCTTGGATGACCTTGAGTCAAGGTCACATGTATTTTGGTAGGAAAAATGTGTAAAGCAGTTCTTAGTGTATGATGTCATTGCTAGGTTTAGTTATTTGACCTTGACCCTGAAGGTCAAGGTCATGTAAAGGTCAAGGTCAAGCATGTGAGTCGTATGGGCTTTGCCCTTCTTGTTACAATTTACTTTGGAGGATTGGTAATTTTCAGTTCTTTGAGTACTTGTTTGATCGTTGTTTTGTTTATTGGTGTTCATGTAACACACACACTTGCCTAGGGTACCGAGATATGCAGATTATTGCTGTCGGAATGTGTCAACACTAGTTTCAATAGTTGTGTAGCAACCATGGTGTCATTCTTATAATTAATTTCACAATTAACTGAATGCACTGAATATGAACAACGTTTTGTTCATGTTATGACAGTGTTTTGTAACACACTCATTGGCGAATAAACAGCATTTTCCTCGATAACTTCAAAATCCGCCTTCAACCTAAGATTTTTTTGTTGGGTTTATCAAGTTGTTTTGCACAGTGTATTGTTTTCATTACCAAGTAGATGGATATATGCTTTATACCTTACAAAATAATGTGAAGTAAGACTTTTTTGGTGAAATGTAACACACTCAGTGTTAAAAGTGAGAAAATCTTCTCTGTATTGTGAATTGGAGCATGGTAGAAGTCATAAGACATCATTGTTAGGTTGTTATGGTTTTGCTCTTTCATTTTTCATTCTTTTGCATGCATTTTTCATGTGAATATCTTGACAGTGTCCTAAAGTTTGATTTTTTTGGTGAAATGTAACACACTCATTGGAAACTTTTAGGAATGACTTGACAGATAACTGATAATGGGAATAACGGGTCCGGTATCATTGATGCATTTCAACTCTTTACTATTATGTACTTGTTTCTCTTCCCATTACATGTATTTCTAAGGTTGTGTGTGTAAAATAAATAGGAATTTAGCAGTTTTGAATGTCTGTGTTGTGAGACACAGAAAGTTGATTTTTGTTTGAATACATTTTCACATCTTGTTCTGATTTGATTTTTTTGCAGACTGTCCGTATGAAGTGTGTGGAACTAAGAATTGATTGACTGCTGAAACAGTAATCTTTTCAGTTCTTTGAGTACTTGTTTGATCGTTGTTTTGTTTATTGGTGTTCATGTAACATACACACATTCCTAGGGTACCTAGATATGCAGATTATTGCTGTCGGGGAATGCCACTTTTCACAAATGAAGATCAAGGTAGATACTAACTAATGCAGTTAACTTTTATTGTGTAATAGGTTTACTGTTAACTGTATATTAGAAAACAATGTGTGACACGGTGTTATGTAACACACTCCAGTTAAAATTTAAAATGCAATTCATTCCGCAGTAATTGATGAAAATACATTGTTACTGCCCAGACACAACTAAACACATAAACAGTTTTGCTGGACCCTAAAATGGAAAGTAATCCAAGAGTTTGTATTTGTGACTCAAGTGTCCCACAAATTGGACACCTTTTCTGAGCCATGACCATATGCCAAAAAGGGAAGTTTCAATGTCTCCCCCATAGCTCGTCGAAAACATCACATGACTCCAGCGACCAATCACTATCGTCACAAGTCTATGCAGTTTTAGTTGATTTTGCTAAGCCAGCAAAATCCCGCACGTGGAAACCTTGTACACAATATCACACCTCGCACCCAGCTCAGGCGTGGAGATAAACGAATTTCACGTGCTAAGCTCAGTCAGCACAAATCCTTCAGCTGCGATAAGCACAGGCGCTTTGCATCGCAATTTCGGAAAGGCACCCTACAGAGTGTTTCTTTCCCAATCAATGTCACCAAACCGTGACAAAACTCATCAATTAATTTGTAAACCTCCATGCTGAAATGTAATACCAAAGTCCGGGCTTCGTCGAAGATTACTTGACCAACATTTCAACTAATTTGGTTGAAAAATGAGAGCGTGAACAGTGCCGCCTCAACTTTCTCAAAAAGCCGGATATGACGTCATCAAAGACATTTATCAAAAAAATGAAAAAAACGTCTGGAGATATCATACTCAGGAACTCTCATGTTAAGTTTCATAAAGATCGGTCCAGTAGTCTCTCGGAATCGCGTTACACACACACACACACACACACACACACACACACACACACACACACACACACACATACACCACACCCTCGTCTCGATTCCCCGTCTATGTTAAAACATTTAGTCAAAACTTGTAATTTGTCCATGTTATGTTCTAAGATATGTTCACAGGTCAATGTCTTTATCTCCTGTTAATTTGTAAAAAAAAATCAACACACACACACACACAAACACACACACACATGCGCCAGCACACACACACACACACACACATACATCACACACTGACACACACACACACACACACACACACACACACACACACACACATATATATATATATATATATATATATATATATTAAAACACACACACGCATCACGCACGCAAAGACACATGTTTATTTTGGGCAGTACATTTTGCATGCAATTTTATTTCATAAAGGCACATGCCTGAATTGTGTAATACATGAATTGTGCTATTAAATACGTTCTTACGCGTGCATACTGCTATCTGTTTCTCTCACTTAGTCTGTTCTTGTCTGTCTGTCCGTCTTCCTCTGTTTCTACTTCTGTCTGTCTGTGTGTGTCTGTCTGTCTGTCTGTGTCTGTCAGTCTGTGTCTGTCTGTGTCTGTCTGTCTGTGTCTGTCAGTCTGTGTCTGTCTGTGTCTGTCAGTCTGTATGTCTGTGTCTGTCAGTCTGTATGTCTGTGTCTGTCTCTGTCTGTCTGTCTGTCTCTGTCTGTCAGTCTGTGTCTGTCTGTGTCTCAGTGTCAGTCTGTCTGTGTCTGTCTGTCTGTGTCTGTCTGTGTCTGTCAGTCTGTGTCTGTCTGTGTCTGTCAGTCTGTGTCTCAGTGTCAGTCTGTCTGTCTGTCTGTGTCTGTCTGTGTCTGTCAGTCTGTCTGTCAGTCTGTCTGTCTGTCTGTGTCTGTCTGTGTCTGTCAGTCTGTCTGTCAGTCTGTCTGTCTGTGTCTGTCAGTCTGTCTGTGTCTGTCTGTCTGTCTGTCTGTGTCTGTCAGTCTGTCTGTCAGTCTGTCTGTCTGTGTCTGTCTGTGTCTGTCAGTCTGTCTGTGTCTGTCTGTCTGTGTCTGTCAGTCTGTGTCTGTCTGTCTGTTTCTCATTTTATTTCAAAATGTGCACGCTGATGAGTTGTCGTTGGCTTAGAGTTCAATTTAAAAGCAACCATTCCTTTTTTATCAGAGGAAAATCGGGAATGTTAATACATTTACTATCACAGACGTTGGTTTGTTTTGGCACCACTGCTACATATCTTTTGGTTGAATCGCCTTCATCATTGGGGGGGGGGGGGGGTGATATCACAGACGCTGGTTTGTTTTGATTCAGCAGAACAAGTTTACGTAAGCAGAAAAAGAATGCTGATTGCGCAGTAGAGCGATAAATAAAAAGACAAAAAAATACTGTATTCACTTGAGAACGAAGAATACGGAACAAATACAAGCGGCGTCTTAAATTAAGGGTCTTCTCCAGCCAAACACACAAAACAGAACAAGAAGAAGACAGACAACAGAACAGAAAGGAGAATGACAGATGTGTAACGATTCACGAACCAAAACAAACTTCTTTTTTTTTTCTTTTTCGTTTGTTTGTTTTGGTTCGTGAATCGTTACACATCTGTCATTCTCCTTTTTGTTCCATTGTCTGCCTGGGGAGGGGGGGGGGGGGATATCACAGACGCTGGTATATTATGACTCGACAGAAAACGTTTACATAAGCATCATTGCAGTGCTACAGACCTTTTGATTGCATAGACTTGAGCATTTACGTACATACAACATTATTGATTGCATCACCTTAATCATTTACGTACATACAATCTTTTCATTTATGATTACCTTTTTGAATTATTCACAATGCAAAACACCGACAACAAAACATTAATAACACACCAAGTTATCAATATATCAATTAATAAACAAGATTAAAACAAGCACAAAAAGGTTTCTCTGTAGGTTTAGTGCCTGACAGCTCAGCACGAGCACGTCGACAGATTAAAATATGAATGAAATACACACGGTGACCAATTTGAAACATTAGCGCTGTACATTCAGGGAAGTTCCTCTTATGCATCTAGACCTCTCAATTCGCATAAGTTGCACTTCGAAAGCACGAGAATTCATTTGACCTGCCTTTCAAGGCAGGGAATAAAGTGCAAGAAGAGTTTTGTACATATGTAGTTCAGAAGAAACAGAAACTTTGGCGCGGCCATTTTGAGAACAGAAATCACAGGTAAAGCAAGCCGAAAAAGGCGGTCTAATGCTGCGTCGCTCACAAGAAATAACGGTTTTAGGTGTGACGAAAAAAAGAACAGGGCCTGAGTACGGTGATGAATACAAGACTTATTTTACAACCATTTGAAAAATACATACATCCCCCGTGGCTGCCCGCATAACGAAATCGTTTTTCTCGTGTTTTGAACTTGCCAGTGTTACAGCACAGAGCAGAGTCCGTCCCGCACTTTGCTTTGTGTACATCACGTGGCCACCCAAACACCCGCACAACGCAACATTTTCACGAGAAAAACACGTTCATTTGTTTGCTTTGTCTGTATTACACATTTCTACTTACATTTACCACTGACACACCAAATTGTATACTTTAGTTTGCAAGTGAATCGTTATCATACAAAATAACGTTATCACGAGACGAGCAGAGATCTCAGAGATCGTCTGCTTCTCAACTGTTTCGCGCAAATCGTGTAATATCTATTTTTGCGGAAACCTCCCGAAGAAATGCAATCTCAGCGGCTTCCACCTGCAACATAGTCGTGCTTATTTGGAATGTGACGTCCTGTTCTTCGTCAGTCACACCTATCTCAAAAACTAAGCGTCGCACAGAACCAGCGCCCTTCCATTATAATGTCTTCTTCAGCCAAACACACAAAACAGAACAAGAAGAAGACAGACAATCAAACAGAAAGAAGACTGCCAGATGTGTAACGATTCACGAACCAAAACAAACGGATTTTTTTTCCGTTTTTTCCGTTTGTTTGTTTTGATTCGTGAATCGTTACATCTGTCATTCTTCTTTCTGTTCTATTGTCTGTTTGAGGGGAGCGGGGGGATATATCACAGACGCCGGTATATTATGATTCAGCGGAATAGTTTAAATAAGCATCATTGCTACAAATCTTGTGATTGCTTAGACTTGGATCACTTACGTATCTTTTGATTGCATCACCGGTGCAGAGTTCGGTGGGTTATAAAAACACGAAAATACCAAGAATGCATCCCCCGAAATCGGCGTATGGCTGCCTAAATGGCGGGGTAAAAACGGTCATATCTTTAAAAACACACTGGTGCAATAAACACGAGTGTACGTGGGAGTTTCAGCCCATGAACGCAGAAGAAGAAGAAAAACCAAACATTTCCCGTTAAGTCAAACACGATGTTAGCCGCATTGTTTACTCTGGCTTGGGCGTTATGTCCGTGACCACCGTAGCCTCGGAGGGCTGCACTGGCAGCGACAATTGCAGCCTGCAGTCACCGTTGACCACACTTTCATAGGATGGCGGGGCCTCTCCCACAATCAAGCACCCCGTATCCGTGAGTCCATTTGAAGACACAAAGCCATCTCCTGACGAGTCTGTGTTCCCACCACCAAACCGTGGCGAAGAGATTTCATCCCCACCAGACGGCACGAACTCTTCCTGTGCGTTGCTGTCCTCGTGGACCACACTTTCATAGGATGGCGGGGCCTCTCCCACAATCAAGCACCCCGTATCCGCGTGTTCATTTGAAGACACATAGCCATCCCTGGGCGAGTCTGTGTTCCCACCACCAAACCGTGGTGAAGACATTTCATCTGAAGAGGCGAAGCCGTCGCTGGATGAGTCTGTGTTCCCACCACCAAACCGTGGTGAAGACATTTCATCTGACGGGGCGAAGCCGTCTCTGGACGAGTCTGTGTTCCCACCGCCAAACCGTGGCGAAGAGATTTCATCCCCACCAGCCAGCACGAACTCTTCCTGGGCGCGCGCGCGCTGGAGGGCGTTGGTGTTGGAGTTGGCGTAGAGGACGGTAGAAGCAAGGGTGGGTGCCGACGGGATGGCGGGGCTCTGGGTGTCGGTGTTGCCACGAGAGTCGGAAACCGACGACGGTTTTGAGAAATGCCGGCGGCGACATTTTTCCGCGATGCCGCCGGCAAGAATCACAAAAACAAATATGACCACGCCAATCGCCGTATGCCAGGTGGAATCATCGTCGTCTGTATCGCTTGTATCTGAAATGGAAACAACACGTCCACAGGTGTGTATACAGTGGAATCCCCCTTTTAGAGGGGAGGTCTTAAAGGTGGTCGTCTACATTTTTGCTTTTTTTCAATAATCTTATGGTTAGATTTCGCTAAAAAGTTATGTCAGATGATGAATGAACCATGGGGAAAAAAGTTATAGAAAAAAAAATATATGTAAAAAAAGATTTTATTTTTGGGTAGCGTGTGTTTTCTGTTTGCTGAGAACATGTGCTTTTGCCTAAAAATACTGACCAATCAAATTCATGTCACTATGCTTATAGCCACGCCCAAACAAGTGCAGCAACAGTTTGACACTGGAGCGCTGTCCACGGTTTTTTTAAACGCACGAAATGCACGGGATTTGAGAGGAGTTTTGCGCTTGGCATTTTCCAAATAAGGATATCCTACTATGAGTACTACGCTGGAATACTACAATGAATTTTCAAACGGCTACACTGGCTTCGTCTTTCCTGATCGAAAGGGGGTGTATTGTTGATATTTGTAGATAATAGACTCTGCATTTTAATGGTCAAATGGCGATTTCGGTATAAAAATGTAGACAAGGACCTTTAAAATTGGGGGGGGGGGGGGGGTCTTAAAGGGGGGTATCCACTGCAAACGAAGACAGTGAGAGTCAGTTGTCGTTGCCGGCTTTAGGTAACTAGTGTCAATTGAAGGACAAATGATATTCGTGGGTTTTTGTATCTCTTGAGTAGTGTATTAATAGTTTTGTTTGGTAGGCTTACTTGATAATTGTCACGGGTAGATGTGTATCTAAAAAATCCAAATAATGATTCTACTTATTTATACAATTATTTAATTCCCTTAACAAGAAAGGTTAGTTCATAATTATAACGTTCATGTTTCGACCATCTTGGAGCCATCCCATTCCCATTTGTAAGATGAGTCACTGCACAGCCTTTCTCGAATCGTGTTGTTTCTCTTTCAAATAGGTTAAAGTTCTTGTGAATAACTTTGTAACATCTAAGATGACAGGTAGCAACACTCTTTTAAAACAATTAAAGGAACTTATTTAATGATAATATTTTTTTTCATATGGCATTTAACACAAACTGTGTACTCTCTGTCATAGCTTTTTCTGTCAAACATCTCCTGTTTAATTCTCCGAAATGTTGACTGTGTAAATGGCTTAAAACCGTCCAGACAGCTTCGCTCCTTATCTGATTCCTGACTTTTTTGCATCCCCCATGTTAGAACTAAAACGTTTGGTCACAAGTCCTTCTTCTATGCTGCCCCTAAACAATGGAACTCACTCCCCCATAACATTTGCCACATGGACTCAACCCCCGCTTTTAGAACCGCTTTAAAAACCCACCTGTTTAAACTCTATCTGGAATAATAGACAACTCTTCACCTTTCTTGTTTAAAGAGATGGCTGTACATGATGTGTGTTGTCAACTTGTGTCACAGTGACACAGTGTGTGTGTGTGTGTGTGTGTGTGTGTATGTGTGTGTGTGTGTATGTGTGTATGTATGTGTGTGTGTGTGTGTGTGTGTGTGTGTGTGTGTGTGTGTGTGTGTGGTTTAAGTTGAGATTTTCCAATGTTCATTGTACATGATTAATTGTGAGTTGTGCATCTATTGCATGGTATTGTCCATAAGTGGATAATGTGTTGGTGTAAGTTTATTGTTACGTTATTTTGATAGAATGTATTATATATTATATATATATATGTATATGTATGTATTTGATGTTTAAATAGTATGGTTTTATTAATAGTTAAAGGCACAGTAAGCCTCCCGTAAACCATCACAGAGCTCCCCGAGCGTCTAAATACAGTACAAGCATACTTCCATTTGAACGCTCACCGAACGGGAACATCCTGGCTGCTTTCTGTCGAGCGTGAGACATTTTCAAAGAATTTATTTTCGTAGACTTGTTCCGTTAACAACAACGGCGCCTCGTTTTTGCGCTAGACCTAACTTTTAAAATCTAAATAATAAATTGACAGCTTGTTACACAAACATTCTTTAATCATAAAAGAATTCGTTTTTCATCAAGACAAGATCAGAACAATTCGAAGTTGTGAAAGTTTAAAAAAAGAAAAGCCCGGAAGCAGGGTCACGCAAGGGTCGTAGCAGACGACGGCCGGTTTATCAGTGCAAATCGCCGTTCCTCTCAACAGTCAAAAGCCATCGCTAGAGTTCTTGTGAACCACAGCCGTTGTTTCGTGCATAAAAAAAAACGTGCTATTGTAGATAAGCTCACGTCGAGTCGCATTCAAATGACTAACTATGACGACTGCATTGTGAAAAGGGAAAACTGGATCACACGGGTTCACGATGGCTCAGGGGTAAGATAAACCACGCAAAAATAAATTCTTTGAAAATTGTTCGCTCTTTACGGAGGGCACCTAGGATGTTCTCAATTGGTGAGTGTTTAAATGAAATGGTGTTTGTACTGTGTGTAAAAGCCTGACCGTATCTGTGATGGTTTACGGGAGGCTTACTCTGCCTTTAATATGTAAAGCGCGGAGAGCATAGTTTACTGTAGTTTGCGCTATATAAGCTGTCATTATTATATCTAAAAAAAATATTTAAAAAAAAGTATGTGTATGTATTGATAATGCTTTTGTTGTTGTTGTTCTTTCCAGGGTAGAGTTACAAAAGTGGAATGTCTCAAAGACAAACGGACGGATGGACGGACGAGTGTGAATGTGTGAGGACAAAAACCAGTTTACAGATCGATAGGTAGAAATTCTAAGGATTTTTGGGTGTGTTTATAATTAAACCTTGCATATTAAACCTACCTTTCTTGATTTGATTTGATTTTTTACCTTTCGGTGTTGTAAATTTAGCGGGGTACTTGTTACTCACTTGGAGGACGTTTTGTTGTTGATTCCACGCTATCCATCTGAAGAGAAAAACCTCTGCCCTGCATAGAGTCTTCGACCCGGACAGAGCCCTGGAAGATAAAGTTGATGAAGACCAAGGGCTGACTGCTGTAGAAACGGTCATCGTCGCTTGTTCTGCCGCACAGCGTCACAAGCAGCGGGGAATTCTCATCAGCTGAAAAGAAAACAAGTCGTGTAAAGCGATATAAAAACATTCAGTCAATCAGTCGACTGAAGGGATTGACATTTTTTTCTTCAAAAATGTTTTATTCAGGAAATTTTACATTTTGTCATGCAATGCATAGAAGTCACATGATGATACAGTGGATATGACGGATAAAAACATATTCAATATAATATACAAACAGTCATGATAAATACCGTTCCACAAGGGAGTAGTATGAAATTTCCATAATTCCATAATTCAGTTCTGTACAGTGGATATGTTTATGAATCTTGTACGTGTGGACCAGATCCTTTAAAAAAAAATTCAATGTTGGCTTTACTTTATTTATTCTACATTTGTATAAAAAAAATGTCTTGCAATAAAATACAATCAAAACCTTCATCAATGTTTATTTTGCCGTCTTGTCAAACTAATACAAGTGTGGGGTTTAAAGGCACACTCAGCTTCCCGTTAACCACCAGTTTCTGGTCACAGACACTGTCAGGCTTTTATACACAATACAAACACCCTTTTGTTTAAACGCTCAACGCTTGAGAACATCCTAGGTGCCCTCCTTAAGGAGCGAGCAATTTTCAAAGAATTTATTTTTGCGTGGCCAACCCGGTGGATTTACAATGAGACAAATCGTACGCCTCGTTTTGGCGCTAGAACTAACTTTTAAAATCTCAATAATAAATTGACAGCTTGTTACAAAAACATTCTTAAATCAAAAAAGAATTCTTTTTTCATCAAGACAAGATCAGTACAATTCGAAGTTTTGAAAGTTTGAAAAAAGGGACCCCGGAAGCTGCTCACGCAAGGTCGTGTTTCCCCAAGCAGACGAATTTTCTGCATATCACTTGCTTCTTTGAAGCTAACCGCCGCCGATAAGTTCGTGCGACTCGCAGTCGTTTGTTGCATTTTAGATTCAGAGGTACACAATAACGTGCTATTGCCGATTCAGCGAGTCGCATTGAAATCACACACTGACGACGAAATTGTGAAAAAAAGGATAGCATGTGACACGGGTCCACGATGGCTCAGGGGTAAAATAAACCACGAAATCTGGTGTGTGGTTTACACAAGCTAAATAGCCATTCAAACGAACTGTGTCATTTCATGCTGTTAAATGCTTTTGCAAGTGTGTTCCATAAGGTCAGAACGGCTTTTTTCGTGAGAAGATTTTAATCGTTCAGTAAACCATTTGAGACAGACTGGGGCTTTAAGAAGAATCTGTATTACTGGCGAAAGGTTGTTACGTGAGATAATTCGATCTGTTGTGATTCTTCTCTCAGATGACGGCCGCAGGACCATTTGAGACAGACTGGGGCTTTAACTCAAGCCTGCTGCACTTCTAAAATGTATCTTTCATACACTTAAGGTTGTTCCAAAAGGTCTGAGCAAATTCACACTGCCATAAATAATGGTGTCTCTTTGTAAATTGCAAAAAATGCACAGGTTACTTGTTGTTACCCCCATATTCTTCAGAATAGAGATTGTAACTAAAATTCGGTAACTAATTTTTAATTGAAACCATCGTAACTTGACTTCTTTTCTTTTCTTTGTGCAATCAATTTCTCCGTCCAATATTATTTCCCAATGTTTACATGCTTTTGACATTTCAGGTTTTTTTCCTATCATTATACCATTATACGATTGGGATCCTTTCATTGTTAATTCAATCAAGTTTAACGCTTTCATCTGTTCCTTTGCATCTGCATTAATAAACTCAATGCATGTTTTTGTGCTTATAAACCTTAACCTAATTAACGCAGCCAAAATAATCAAGAATTTTGTATTTTGAACATTATATTTTGTTTGAAATTCTTGATAATTCAAAAATGTTCCATCTTCTTTAATCAAATGTTTTACCTTAAATAGACCTTTTTCAGTCCAGTCATTAAAGTGAATGACCTTTTTAGCAATTTGAACTTTTCTGAACAAAACAAGGGATTTCCTTGTCTGCAACCACGATTTATTGATATGGACGTAGAATAATGGAAGACTTACTATTGGTATAAAAGGCTGATATCCATTGACACAAATTGTCTCAAAATCCAAACCTTTTCAAAACTCTGTGCATAATATAAATAATGGAATCGAACACTTTTTCAAAATCTACTGAAACAAATAACCCTGCAGTGTCTGTTGTTTTTAAACAATCTATTAAATCATACAATAATCGCAGGTTATCTCCAATATACCTGCCAGTCACAAATCCTGTCTGATATGCATCAATAAGGTGTGGAAGAACTGTCTGAATTCTATTAGCTATACAGGATTATCCAATGTTGTATGCTACATTCAGAAGTGATATTGTTCTCCAGTTCTTTAAATACTGTCTTTGTTTATCGCCTTTGGGGATATCTATTATTATCCCTTGTCTCTGTGTAATTAATAAAACCTTCATTTAATGATCTGACCACGAAAGAGCCAAGTTGTTGAGCCAAGTTAATTCAAAAAACAAATAAAAAAATTCTGTCGTCATTGCAACACGATGAATCCATGTATAACTTACAGCCGTCGTGAATCTCCACGCGGTCACGGTAAGTGCACGGGGAATTTGTAACATCGTCAAGGGCCACCGACAACACAATCAGGTACAAGAAATTGCCGCCGCCCTCCGCTCTCAGCAACCACTGGCAGGGTGAGCTTCTGCAACACACACACACACACACACACACACACACGAGATCGTTTACGTCCTCGCGTCTGTCAATTATATTCATTTTAACCTTCACCGTGATTCGTGGGTCGTGGACGACCCAGAACCTCACAAAAGTGTCTCTACAACTATTGGGACTCGTAGTTCGAGATTTCATGTAATCCTCAAACTCCATAGAACCTTCCTATCGACCTATTTTTAAAGGATTATCTTTGTAAACAAACAAATAAACAACGACGTAATTTGAACCACACTGTCAAGATGTTGTGGGCCGTGGACGACCCGTGTGGAATCAAAAAAGACATGTTACGGTGTGTATCCCTATTTGGATGGCGTGGGTCGTGTACGACCCATACTCTGTAAAGAGGGGGTCAAGATTGTATCTCTTTTTGAAAGGCTTGCGTCGTTTACGATCCGTACTTTTTACGTTGGATCGTTCTTTAGAAAGTATGGGTCGTGCATGACCCACATCATCCGGACTGTAGTCCAAAGCGTGATCCGGTAAAGGCTAATTAGTGTATGTGTTGGTTTGTTGGAATACTTACGGATCGCGAGCATCGTGCCGGGAGTATCCTGGCGACCGGAGATAATTCGTGTACGGCTTTGTGACGTTCATCTGGTCTATGACACCTTTACACTGACCTCTGGCACCTGTACCGAGCAACACAATTCGGGGAATAAATGACCATTTGGTCCAATTCGCTGTCCTCCCTATCATGTGCATCAAGACAGCCGAGAAGAGAAGACAGATGACCAAATGGAGAGATGTTCTTGATCATCCCAATCCTGAGGTCTTACTATCATTGAAATTGTTTTGGTTTACCTTGAAATTCGACTACAGGGCATTTCCAGCACCACTTAATCAAAAGCAAATTCAGAGGTAGCTGTCAGTCGTCACTTGGTATACCCTGCAACACGACTACTTGCAGACTATGTACGCATCGCTTTCTGGCCGATTATAGTCAGTAACAAGGAGCTAAGAATACAACTAAAAATCAAAAGTTCAAAACACTCTGGCACTTACAGTATTGTTTATCGATTTTCTTATGCGCGCGATCCCAATATATATATATAGATACCCCTCGCAGTTTGTGTCTTACAATAAGCAATACTTATGGCACCACCCTGTATTTAAAGATAACAGTCTGTGTTTGGCTGATTGAGTTTGATATGATAAGATAGTATTTTCCCTCACGTTATTGCTGCTGTAGGCAAATGGAATTAGCAAGTAAGACTGTGCTTGTCAGCATACCTCTCCCCCCCCCTCCCATACACACACACAAACTTCGCTCCCCCAAAGAGCTCAAACGTTTCATTTTATTGACATTGTGGATGTAATCTAAAGACGCATAATCTCCCCTTACTCCTCTCCCTTGCTTTGAATTATAAGTTTCATTCCTTATTGTATTATTGTTCCTTATTGGCACCTGATATTTCCTGTGCAAGTATTAACATTATTGTGATCTTGACAGCGTCTGTAGATACGTAGTATTTTCTGTTAAGATATCATTTTTATCGTAACCACACTTAATGTAAGTATAGGTTATTGTGTGGCCCCAATGTTTCTAATGTATTACATGCCACACGATGTTTCATAACTAAAACATGTTTTGAACCAACATAAGACGGGCGCAGTGGTAAGACGTCGGCCTCCTAATCGGGAGGTCGTGAGTTCGAATCCCGGTCGCTGCCGCGTGGTGGGTTAAGAGTGGAGATTTATCCGATCTCCCAGGTCAACTTATGTGCAGACCTGCTAGTGGCTTAATTAACCCCCTTCCTGTGTACACGCAAGCACAAGACCAAGTGCGCACGGAAAAGATCCTGTAATCCATGTCAGAGTTCGGTTTGATAACATAACATAACACACCACAAACACAAACACAGGTCACAGGTGCATGTATGACTGTCAGGTGTGATTTACCTGTGATGAACTGAGAGGCTGCGGCGAACACAAAATACAGGTAACAACAGGTAAACATCGTATCCCTTTAACAGTGCTGTGCTTCCTCCTTCCTTTCTGATTTCACAATTCTGCTTCTTTGTTGAAACCACCGGTACATTCTTTTCACTAAAGTGACCCACTTGTTCAAAAGCAAATCTAGAAGTAACTTTCAGCCGTCACTTGGTATGCCCTGCAACACAAGTCACTTTACACACACGACTGAACACATACACACACAAACACACACACACACGCGCGCATATAAACACACACAAACATACAGGTGCATGTCAGACTGTCAGGTGTGATTTACCTGTGATGAACTGAGAGGCGGCGGTGAATACAAAACACAGGTAACAACAGGTAAACATCCTCCTTCCTTTCTGGCTTCGAAATGTGTCAGAGTCTGACTAATAAAATCGGCACAGTCTTACGCCACCTTTCAAAAAGACGAAGCGAGTGGTATATAATCACAAATGTAATCCACAGGAGCTTGTATCCAATCGCCGGTCGATCATTATTTACTCCTGCATGCCTATTATTAACTGCTGCATGCTTACCCTTATAAATAGTAGTAGTAAGGGTAAGCATGCAGCAGTTAATAATAGGCATGCAGGAGTAAATAATGATCGACCGGCGATTGGATACAAGCTCCTGTGATGTAATCCACACTTATTCTACATTTCTGCTTCTTTGTTGAAACCACCGGTACATTCTTTTCACACATCAATGATAATCACCAGCATTTTGAGTCAAGTACACTGTCTGCTTATTCGCATCGAGACATAGATAGAAGAGATGCGAAGCGCTGTCTTCCCGCTTGCGTTATCCTCGCCTACGGCAGGGGCAAGAATGACGGTACCCACCGTTAATTCAATTTTCATCTTCAGTTTCACAAAACAAAAAATGAAAAACGACTCAATTTTCAATATTTCGTTTTTCAATCTTCAATACGGTAAACAGAAAAACAGTTCACTTCCGTTTTTCAATATTTGATTTTCAATTCACAAATCAAAAAACGAAACAAGGTCTACTTCCGTTTTTCAATATTTTGTTTTTCATTCTTCAAAACGGTAAACAGCAAAACAGTCTACTTCCGTTTTTCAATGTTTGATTTTCAAAGCGATAATAGAAAAACAATCAACTTCCGTTTCTCAATAATGTAATATCTTTCATAGTTTTCTTGTGCAATGAACGCTCCCCGATTTCCCAACCAATCGAAGCTCGGTGTCAGTTGCGCCATAACGCGGTCGGGTCACTTTGTGCCCCGGACTACCCCGGACTACAAGAAATGTTTGGACAACAAAGACAGATCATGTGATGAAACAATCTATTGATCTGTGTTTATTTACAAAACCCAGACACACAATTTTAAGTCAAGTCAACAAGTTTATTTTCAACCACTGACCCTGACTACCCCGGACTGCCCCTGAATGCACGCACACGGACGATTGTGTGTGTGTGTGTGTGTGTGTGTGTGTGTGTGTGTGTGTGTGTGTGTGTGGTGTGTGTGTGTGTGTGTGTGTGTCTGTCTGTCTGTCTGTGCGTGTGTGTGAGTGTGTGTGTGTGTGTGTAGAGCGATTCAGACTAAACTACTGGACCGATCTGTATGAAATTTGACATCAGAGTTCCTGGGAATGATAGCACACGCTTTCCCTTTATATTATATTCTTTGTGTCCCGGACTACCCCGAACTACCCCGGACTACCCTGGACTACCCTGGACTACCCCGGACTACCCCGGACTACAAGAAATGTTTGGACAACAAAGACAGATCATGTGATGCCACAATCTATTGATCTGTGTTTATCCCCGAGTACGCTAAAACTAGGGCTCAGCAGACTTTAATTGTGTTTGTGTCTGTCTGTCTGTCTGTCTGTCTGGACTTAACAGCTTATTGCTGGGAAACTATTGGGCGCAGTTCGTTCAAACGTTCATCATGACGTCATGCCTCCCTGTACTAGTCTTTTTCTCTCGCGCGGTGTGTGTGTGTGTGTGTGTGTGTGTGTGTGTGTGTGTGTGTGTGTTCATTTTGTGCACATGTGTTAGTGTTACTGTTTGTGTGTGTGTGTGTGTGTGTGTGTGTGTGTGTGTGTGTGTGTGTGTGTGTGTGTGTGTGTGCGCGCGCGTGCATGAGTCTGTACTCGTGTGCGTGTGTGTGTGTGTGTGTGTGTGTGTGTGTGTGAGTGTGTCAGTGTGTGTGTGTGTGTGTGTGTGTGTGTGTGTGTGTGTGTGTGTGTGTGTGTGTGTGTGTGTAAGAAAGAGAGAGAGAGAGAGAGAGAGAGAGAGAGAGAGGGAGTGAGGAAGAGAGAGTGTGTGTGTGTGTGTGAAGAGTACTCGGGTCCAGCGCGAGCGTTTTTTATATTTAGTCAAGTTTTGACTAAATATTTTAACATCGAGGGGGAATCGAAACGAGGGTCGTGGTGTATGTGCGTGCGTGCGTGCGTGTGTGTGTGTGTGTGTGTGTAGAGCGATTCAGACTAAACTACTGGACCGATCTTTATGAAATTTGACATGAGAGTTCCTGGGTATGAAATCCCCGAACGTTTTTTTCATTTTTTTGATAAATGTCTTTGATGACGTCATATCCGGCTTTTCGTGAAAGTTGAGGCGGCACTGTCACGCCCTCATTTTTCAACCAAATTGGTTCAAATTTTGGTCAAGTAATCTTCGACGAAGCCCGGGGTTCGGTATTGCATTTCAGCTTGGTGGCTTAAAAATTAATTAATGACTTTGGTCATTAAAAATCGGAAAATTGTAAAAAAAAATAAAAATGTATAAAACGATCCAAATTTACGTTTATCTTATTCTCCATCATTTGCTGATTCCAAAAACATATAAATATGTTATATTCGGATTAAAAACAAGCTCTGAAAATTAAATATATAAAAATTATTATCAAAATTAAATTGTCCAAATCAATTTAAAAACACTTTCATCTTATTCCTTGTCGGTTCCTGATTCCAAAAACATATAGATATGATATGTTTGGATTAAAAACACGCTCAGAAAGTTAAAACAAAGAGAGTTACAGAAAAGCGTGCTATCCTTCTTAGCGCAACTACTACCCCGCTCTTCTTGTCAATTTCACTGCCTTTGCTATGAGCGGTGGACTGACGATGCTACGAGTATACGGTCTTGCTGAAAAATGGCAGCTACTTGACTAAATATTGTATTTTCGCCTTACGCGACTTGTTTATCAAGCTGTCGAACTCACAGAATGAAACTAAACGCACTGCTTTTTTCACGGCAGTGGTTGAAAATAAACTTGTTGACTTGACTTAAAATTGTGTGTCTGGGTTTTGTAAATAAACACAGATCAATAGATTGTGGCATCACATGATCTGTCTTTGTTGTCCAAACATTTCTTGTAGTCCGGGGTAGTCCGGGGTAGTCCAGGGTAGTCCGGGGTAGTCCGGGGTAGTTCGGGGTAGTCCGGGGCACAAAGAATATAATATAAAGGGAAAGCGTGTGCTATCATTCCCAGGAACTCTGATGTCAAATTTCATACAGATCGGTCCAGTAGTTTAGTCTGAATCGCTCTACACACACACACACACATACTCACACACACGCACAGACAGACAGACACACACACACACACACACACACAATCGTCCGTGTGCGTGCATTCAGGGGCAGTCCGGGGTAGTCAGGGTCAGTGGTTGAAAATAAACTTGTTGACTTGCCTTAAAATTGTGTGTCTGGGTTTTGTAAATAAACACAGATCAATAGATTGTGGCATCACATGATCTGTCTTTGTTGTCCAAACATTTCTTGTAGTCCGGGGTAGTCCGGGGTAGTCCCGGCGGGGCACAAAGTGACCCGACCGCGTTATGGCGCAAATGACACCAAGCTTCGATTGGTTGGGAAATCGGGGAGCGTTCATTGCACAAGAAAACTATGAAAGATATTACATTATTGAGAAACGGAAGTTGATTGTTTTTCTATTATCGCTTTGAAAATCAAACATTGAAAAACGGAAGTAGACTGTTTTGCTGTTTACCGTTTTGAAGAATAAAAAACAAAATATTGAAAAACGGAAGTAGACCTTGTTTGGTTTTTATATTTAGTCAAGTTATGACTAAATATTTTAACGTAGAGGGGGGAATCGAGACGAGGGTCGTGGTGTATGTGTGTGTGTGTGTGTGTGTGTGTGTGTGTGTGTGTGTCTGTGTGTGTGTGTAGAGCGATTCAGACCAAACTACTGGACCGATCTTTATGAAATTTGACATGAGAGTTCCCAGGTATGATATCCTCAGACGTTTTTTTCATTTTTTTGATAAATGTCTTTGATGACGTCATATCCGGCTTTTCGTGAAAGTTGAGGCGGCACTGTCACGCCCTCATTTTTCAACCAAATTGGTTGAAATTTTGGTCAAGTAATCTTCGACGAAGCCCGGGGTTCGGTATTGCATTTCAGCTTGGTGGCTTAAAAATTAATTAATGACTTTGGTCATTAAAAATCGGAAAATTGTAAAAAAAAATAAACATTTATCAAACGATCCAAATTTACGTTTATCTTATTCTCCATCATTTGCTGATTCCAAAAACATATAAATATGTTATATTCAGATTAAAAACAAGCTCTGAAAATTAAATATATAAAAATTATTATCAAAATTAAATTGTCGAAATCAATTTAAAAACACTTTCATCTTATTCCTTGTCGGTTCCTGATTCCAAAAACATATAGATATGATATGTTTGGATTAAAAACACGCTCAGAAAGTTAAAACAAAGAGAGGTACAGAAAAGCGTGCTATCCTTCTTAGCGCAACTACTACCCCGCTCTTCTTGTCAATTTCACTGCCTTTGCCATGAGCGGTGGACTGACGATGCTACGAGTATACGGTCTTGCTGAAAAATGGCATTGCGTTCAGTTTCATTCTGTGAGTTCGACAGCTACTTGACTAAATATTGTATTTTCGCCTTACGCGACTTGTTGATTTGTGAATTGAAAATCAAATATTGAAAAACGGAAGTGAACTGTTTTTCTGTTTACCGTATTGAAGATTGAAAAACGAAATATTGAAAATTGAGTCGTTTTTCATTTTTTGTTTTGTGAAACTGAAGATGAAAATTGAATTAACGGTGGGTACCGTCATTGGCAAGTAATCCTCCCACTAGCGCCAAGCTGGCAATTGTTCGCGTACTCTTCGCCTACGACAGGGGCAAGTAATCCTCCCATGACTGGCGCCAAGCTGGCAATTGTTGTGTTTTTAAAGAGTTATAACTGTTTCATAGAAAATCATAGATAATAAAACATGCAAAATGTTGATTATTTGCACTCAAGAGAAACAGAAAATCACAAGAAGAAGACTATTGCATTATTTGGTGATTAGAAGATGAATCCTAAAGTAAGCAATTTCGCTCATTTCTCCTTAAAAACTTTTTATCCACACGCCAGTGTATGTGCGAGAACCACTTGAGTGAGACTTATAAGCATCAAATTTAATTACAGCGCGTCAAAAATTATACAAACAGATTAATGTATACACCAGTAATGCATTTGCCAGTCAAGGGAAAGCAAAGTTTCGCACAAAAGAAAATATTAGCTCCCAAACATTGCCTCCACGCACAATGGACTTAGAAACAATGGCCGCAAGAACCGAAGGAACCGTTTTTGACTCACTTCGGGAAGCCAATCCTCTCAAATGCATTCGTGTGCACACTATTGAAGCTACAGAATATGAATCAAGTTTACCGTACACTGATATCTCTCGTCTGAAGCTGGATATATCCAAAGAAATATGACAGAAAAGCACTTCAAATCGGTGTCAGAGAGCAAGCGAACAACAACTTAGTACGGGATGGCGCGAGGTCACGCTGACCGAGCGCGGCCCGCGTAGCCTAAGAGTTCACGCGAGCGGCCCTCGCTTCGCATCTCTGTATGTATGTCTCTGTTCGCATCGAGAGAACATTCAATCTCGCTGCTATGACAACCGGTAAACACTGGTTGGTTGCATTGTTTGCAGACTGTCTAGTCTTTTCACACCGACAGTGAGGGGTGCACTGTGACCCAGATCGTAGGACATTAATACAGCTGGAAAATTAAAACCAAAGAATGCTACACACAAGGCGGTACAATTAAAACCAAGGAATGCTACACACAAGCTGGTAAATTAAAACCAACGAGTGCTACACACAAGCTGGTAAAATGTAAACCAAGGAATGCTACACACACGCTGGTAAATAAAATAAAATCAAGAAAATGTTGCACAGCGGCACACAGCAGCACACAGCGGCGCGCTTTCGCAAGACCACTGTCCTATTTTAAGTGCGAGTTGTCTGACAATGACAGAGCCACGTTCCCTCATACCTGCATGCATTGCACAATCGACCCAGAAATCAAGTGACCCACTTCTGCGCTGTGTCCACGCCGTGAAACATATACCTTCCTTCTTGTGCAAACCACCCTGTGGAGAACTTTTGATTGGCATAATTATGTGTGTTTCCGAGTCTCTCTGTTCGTATATGTGTACAGTACTCTTTATCTCACTGTTGGAGGCAAGTTAAGTTAAAAACTGACCCTATGCTCCCGTTCACTTCGTATACGTTTGGAAAGCGATATCAAGAAGCGTTAATTTCAAGCGTGACCTTCTTCTTCTTCTTCTTCTTCTTGTTCTTCTTCGGTCATGGGCTGAAACTCGCACGTTCGGGTCACTCATGTTTTAGCACGAGTGGTTTTCTACGTGTATGGCCTTTTTTACCCCGCCATTGAGGCAGCATACGCATATTTCGGGGGAAGCAATCAATTTGATTACAAAATGAGGGTGTGACAGTGCCGCCTCAACTTTTACAAAATGCCGGATATGACGTCATCAAAGACATTTATCGAAAAAAGGAAAACAAAAAATCTGGGGATATCATACCCAGGAACTCTCATGAAAAATTTCATAAAGATCGGTCCAGTGGTTTACTCTGAATCGCTATACACACACACACACATACACACACACACACATACACCACTAGGACCCTCGTCTCGATTCCCCCCTTCTGTTAAAACATTTAGTCAAAACTTGACTAAATGTAAAAACCAGTTCCATCCCTGTGCAAAAACCCTACTATCTGTCTTGTATCCCCCAAAAGAAAAGCAAATGCAGTAAACGACTATCGTCCTGTTGCTCTCACATCTATAGTGATGAAGTGTTTTGAGCTAATCTTTCTACACACTCTCCCCAGACAAACACAATCTCACCTTTACCGTATTTTAGTTTGCATACAAGCCACACAGAAGCCCAGACGACGCCACACTAACCCTCCTACATAACGCATACACTCATCTGGAAACCTCAGGTTCTTTTGTACCTATTCTGTTCATCGATTTGTTAGATGTGTGTGTGTGTGTGTGTGTGGAAAGAAGAAGCATGGGCCAACCAAAAGTTCTTTACATGATGGTTTGCACAAGAAGGAAGGTGTATCGCAGAAGTGGGTCACTTTATTTCTGGGTCGATTGTGCAATGCATGCAGTTGTTCGCAGTTGAAGTAGGACAGTGGTCTTGCGAAAGCGCGGCGGGGGTGGGTGGGGGGGGGGGTGTACAACATTTTCTTGATTTTAAATGTCCAGCTGTATTAATTTTGTACGATCTGGCTATTAGTCTGCTGCATGACTTCCAAAAGGTGAAACACACTAAACGCTGATTGATAGAAGTAAACATCTGCCTTGGACTTGCAGTTTAAACGTATAGTTATATCCCTGGCATGGATGTCACATCTGAATTTCACTAGTTGGGCCGCCATGACAGTTTTAAAAATGGCGGCCGAAAGCGCAATGAATGAACACGTCACCACTTGTTTTAAAAGTAAATGCCTAAATCCTATGGCTATTTATACTAATTCGAGGCAGCAGAATTTGAATTTTATCATATCATTTATGGTAATGGCAACTTGAAACGAGTTTTGGGCAAAATGAACGGAAGTCCGGACTCCTGACACTGGAGAGTTGTAGAAGCAAACTGCTCGTTGTGTAAAATTCATTTAATTATTTGGCATAGTTTCGGAGCAGTTTTGAGCAAATCACTGCAGGTGTTTCTAAACTACAGGAGAGCGAGGATCCCTTAAACTTTGTTAAGGTCCAAATCGTCAGAAAACTTTCCAAAATGGCGCCTTACATGTACTTACTTTAAATAGCAGCCCTCAAAGTAGCTATATACGGCGGCAATCTGGTTTGTGGTTTTAAGCATCGACTGGATTTCGGAACGATGATTTTGCTTGGTACGTACCACACAACCGCGGTGGCAACTTGTTTGTGTTCTCACAGTTCTTCTAGTTGGCATCTTACAGACGGTGCCACATCAGAGTTTATTTTGTTTTAAAGCATTATACTTTCTAAGGCAAAGCATTTTCTCGGCTACTTTTTTGCATTTGAGTGAATTTATTTCTCCACAAAGCGGTGGTCACTTGTACACGCTGAATAATACTTATTGCAACACAATGTTTGTCAAAAGATGGATCAATACCTAGCATGTCACCCACACATCGGCAGAGGTTAAATAACAGTCATCGTAGTAGCTACGTCCACATCAGCAAGCTGGTTAAACCCCGCTCACACATAGGTGGCGCTTTAAAGCGGCGTGCAAAGCGGCACCAAAGCGTAACAAAGCTTGACTAAAGCGTCAGGATCGTTGGAAAGCTTTGAGCAAAGCGGGACATTCGGCAAAAGCGCCCAAAACATGTAAATGTTTAAAAATGTTGGGCGCTCTGTCACGAATTGATTAAAGCGCCGAGAGCGTATCAAAGCTTAACAAAGCGTAACAAAGTTCAGTAAAGCTTGACTCAAAGCGTAGGAAAGCTTAACAGAGCTTTGTTCAAAGCGGGGACCCCAGTCTTCACGGTCTGTCACCACTTGACACGCTCTGGTACATCTGGAACTTCTGGATCTTGTCGTTCTGCCATCGTGTTGTGGAGTCAAAGATGCAATGATTTTGTGGATCTGCTCTGGATCAAAAGCGGAGATCTGGAAATTTTCCAATGCACAACAGAGCTTGATAATACAGAGCTTCATAATCGTATCAGAGCGTGATTTAAAGCGTCATAATCGCATCCAAGCGTAATAAAGCTTATCAAAGCGTGATTTAAAGCGTAACAAGGCCTGATCAATTCGGAAAATAAAGCGTAACCAATTCGTATCAGAGCTTATCAGAGCGTAACATTACTTTTATTTTCTTCCCGTCTTCACACCTGTTCCTTTGTCCCGTTGTACTCTCACACCGCCCCGTCCCTGCACTCGCTGCTCCAACCACCTCTGAATTTTGTTCCGCTGCTAGACTTGTCGATTTTACAGACGCTCCAGGGTGGGATGTCGGGTCGCTGCGGTAGTCACTTCGACGGTGTTCAGTAGTGGGTCTGTCCCGAGGTAACGGACGCAGCCCACTACCTATACTATGCCCCCTACAAACGACATTGACTTTAAGTCGCGGAGACTGAGTGAGCGTCCCCTCCAGAGAGCAGACCGCCACCACGTCCCTCCGTCTACCCCCCAGAACGTCACACGTTGAAGACTGACAGCAGAACTACTATTCAGGGAAGAATCGAACAGGAACACTGAGACCAAGGTCACCATGAGAGCTCCGGGCATGAAGGGCCACAAGAGCAAGAACAATTTATATTTTGGATGATTAATGAGATGAAGATGATTATAATGATGATGCTTTGGATTTCCAATTTGGGTTGAGACTACGTGACAGGGCAGCACGCTACGCTTTCTGTCATAATATATCTTGGCGTCAACCAGGCCCGAGAACTGCCGCACCTGCGGTGTTGGTCAGGTATACAGAACCTGAGCACCCTCAAAGTCGCATTCGTAAAGTGAATGACACTCGGCTGTGTGATCCCAGCCTTCCCATAAGAACCATAGCACTTCCACTCTGGGTAGGAGCCGACCGTAGCCCGAAAAACCCACATGACCCTGATGGGATTCGAACCCACGACCTCCCGGCCCGCAGCCCGATGCGCTAACCACTGCACTACGGGGGCCGGTGAGCGTAACATTACTTAGGAGATCGTGATTGTAATTGTAATTGATTGGTCAGATACCCCATTCAATTACCTTACCCTCGGTTATACAATTTTTGGCATGTCATCATATTTAGGCCTACAATTCTATATCAAGGAGTCAGTTCGGTATATTTCTCTAATTGTTTCACGTTGGTTTCATCACACTCTGACCATTTCACAGACTAAATATTAGCTCAATATTAGCGAAGTCGATTTTGGGGGTTAATCGGTGTCGTATGTTTTTAAAGCGTGTGACACACACCACATGGCGTACTGCAGGTTGACAAGAGGAGGTCGTGTGTGTGGGTCGTCACGCCACTATCTTTTCAGGTGAAACAAAGACAAGCAACATACTTCTCTACAACTGACTTTCGGAGTAGCTACGTCGGTTAGTTTGTGGTACTAAGCATCGACTGGATTTCGGCACGATGCTTTTGCTTGGTACGTATCACACAACCGCGGTGGCAATTTCTTATGTTCTCAGCAGCTCTTCTATGCCCGATGATTTTGCTTGGTACGTATCACACAACCGCGGTGGCAATTTCTTATGTTCTCAGCAGCTCTTCTATATATAGTCGTCAACTTACAGATGGTACATCAGCCTTAACATTTTAACATCATTATATTTTCTTAGGCAAATTGTTTTCTCGGCTACTTTTTTTTCATTTTAAGGGAATTCATTTCTCGACAAATAGATGGTCAGTTGTTCACTCTACACACTCTACAGATTACTTCTTGCTGCGTAACATACTGTTCTTTTTCAGTTGTAGCGCTGTCGGTCTTCGTTTTGGGGACACAGGACGCTGACGCACAGTTTGGTAATTAATATTTATGTCTTACTGTTTGACATATTCGTTGTATTGTGTCCATTCTGCTTTTTTGTCGAGTTTTAAATAGACACGCTGTCCTTGCCCTCATTTGAGTGGCAGGCGCGTGACGATCGTTAAATAAATCTTTACTCCGAAAGGTGCGCGAAATGGCCAAAACATGTGCCTCTATCGAGCTTGATAGAGAGTTTGAATGAAATAACACGGGTATGAAATTTGTTGTTGAGGTACAACAAAACTCGGAGCAGTATTTTTGTCTGCCAAGTTTATATAGTATGACTAAGATAATGCTACCCGTCTTGTAAACACGTTTGTGAAACAGAAAACTATCCATTACCTTAATTCGGGTTATTTATGCTTGCTAATCATGTAGAATTATGCCTTGTTATCATTTTTGTTATTATTTCTTGTTGTTGTAGTTTACCTATTCCATAATTATAACCCTATAGTTTAAAAATAAAAGTTTGTCTTGCTTTGCCTTGCTTTGATAACAGAGCAAACCGGTTTCCACAATACAGCGCAGAACACACACAAAATTGAAAAACAAGAAATGAAAAGAATTGAATTGAATTGAATTGAACTTTATTTAACAAGGATTCAGATTTAAAGGCACAGTACGCCTCCCGTAAACCATCACAGATACTGTCAGGCTTTTACACACAGTCCAAACACCCTTCCATTTGAACACTCACCGAACGGGAACATCCTAGGTGCCCTACGTAAACAGCGAGCAATTTTCAAAGAATTAATTTTTCGGATTGAGACCATCTCAATCGGACCCATCCTGAACTCAGGTCAAAAATGAGTTACTTCCCTTCAACTGGCAATTGCCGTTGTGCGTTTTGGCGCTAGACCTAACTTTTAAAATCTAAATAATAAATTGACAGCGTGTTACACAAACATTATTAAATCATAAAAGAATTATTTTTTCATCAAGACAAGATCAGTACATTTCGAAGTTTTGAAAGTTTGAAAAAAGAAAAGCCCGGAAGCAGGGTCACGCAAGGTCGTGGTTTTCGAAGCAGACGACGGTTTATAGGCAGTCAAAAGCCATCGCTCGAGTTCTTATGAACCACATTCGTTTGTTTCGTGACAAGTCAGAGGTACATAATAACGTGCTATTGCAGATAAGCTCACAGCGGGCCGCATTCAAATTGCAAGCTGACGACTGCATTGTAAAAAAGGGAAACTGGATCACACGGGTTCACAATGGCTCAGGGGTAAGATAAACCACGCAAAAATAAATTCTTTGAAAATTGCTCGCTCTTTACGTAGGGCACCAAGGATGTTCCCGTTTGGTGAGCGTTCAAATGGAAGGGTGTTTGTACTGTGTGTAAAAGCCTGACAGTATCTGTGATGGTTTACCGGAGGCTTACTGTGCCTTTAAGGCTACGAAGAAGAAGAAACAAGTCACGTTAAGCGAAATTGCTACATTTAGTCAACCCGTCGAACTCACAGAATGAAATTAACGCACTCCATTTCCCCGAGGCCTTGAGCCAAGAATAATTATGTTCTTGCCACTTTCACAAAAATAGCGTGCGGAAAGTGACAAGCCAGTGTAGCGCAGTGGGGTATGGCCTGCTCGCATATCGCTTGAAGTGACAAACCATATAGCGTTGCAGAGTAAAGCGCTGACAGTGAAGCGCGCTTTTCTCTATTCATTTTAACTTTCTGAATTTGTTTTTAATCCAAACATAACATATCTATATGTTTTTGGAACCAGAATTTTTTTTTTTTAAATAAGATGAAATTATTGTTTATAGATTTCAGAAATTTTAATCTTAATAAGAATTTTCATATTTTTAATTTTTTGAGCTTGTTTTTAATCCAAATATAACATATCTATATGTTCTTGGAAATAATAAAAAATAAGATGAGATTATATTTAAATCGATTTCTAAAAATTAATTACAATTTTCAGATTTTTAATGACCAAACTCATTTATTAATTTTGAAGCTACCTCGCTGACATGCAATCCCTTAGTCCGGCCGGGCATTGTCAAAGATTGCGTAACCAAAATTTCAAACAAATTTGGTTAAACAATTAGGGCGTGACAGTGTGGCCTCAACTTTTGTAAAAAGCCGGATATGACCTCATCAAATAAATGTATTTTAAAAAAAAGTGAGAAAAAAGTCTGGAGGTATCATACCCAGGAACTCTCACGTAAAGTTTCATGAACATCGGACCAGTAGTTTTTCTGGGAATCAGTCTTACACACACACACACACACACACAGAGACACACAGACACACACACACACACACACACACAACACCGCCTCCACCACCACCACCACCACCACCACCACCCTCGTCTCGATTCTAAGTCTAAGTTAAAACATTTAGTCAAAACTTGATTAAATGTTTGTTTTTTTAAACAGAATAAAACAGACGACAAACAGAGAAGAAGAAGAAAAAACGCGTTATGGAGGAGGCGTCTGTTCTGTTTAGAAAAAAGTTTATAGCTTCATCCAAGTTACTTGAATTTCCATTGGAACCCCAGGTGGAGGACCCGACCCCAAAGACTTTCCAGCACAAGAAGGATGTACCAACGAGCCCAACGCTCCTAAAAATGGTCACATCTACTGCGGGAAAGGCCACTATGAAAAGTAAGAGTGTACTTGTTTGGACGGGCGCAATGGCCTAGCGGTGAGACGCTGGCCTGCCATGCGGAAGGTTGTGGGTTCGAATCCCGGCCGCGCCTGGAGGGTGGAGATTTTTCCGATCTCCCAGGTCCACTTGTGTGCAGACCTGCTGGTGGCTTATCTCCCTTCGTGTGCACTCGCAAGCACAAGACCAAGTGCGCACGGAAAAGATCCTGTAATTCATGTCAGAGTTCGGTGGGTTATAGAAACAGGAACATACCCAGCCTTCTTCCTCCGAAATCGGGCGTATTGCTGCCTAAATGGCAGGGTAAAAACAGTGTCATACACGTAAAAATCCACTGGTGCAAATAACGCCAGTGTACGTGCGAGTTTTAGCCCATGAACGCAGAAGAAGAAGAGGTACTTGTGTGGACATCGTGGAGTTGTTCGACACATCGTACTTTTCACACAGGGATTGGGTTGAGTGTGATACACATTTTTTTTTTTTGAATAAGGTGGACGATCTCATCTCTTATAGAATCGTAAGTGTACGTTCAGTTGGCATTACATATTCCTCCTCCAATGTCTAAATGTGGCTTTGTTTAAATCGGTCACTCGAAGTTTGACTATCTCAGATTCTAGCTTCATTAACAACACTTCCTGAAAACGTGTTCACGTTCTGATTAGTTGACTTTCTTCACAATTTCAGTTATTGAAACAGTGCAGTGCGCTAGGAAATTTATAGAGCAAATCCAAAAAATAATTCATTGAAGGAAGCGAGAACTTTTATTTTTTATTTATTTTTTTTTTTTAACCTCAGGTAGCGAGAAACTCTCTGCATGTTGATTGCAGAATCTGTTGGATGACGTGTAACGACGGGTACCTCTACGCTGCCGGCGGTTCCAGCTTGACGTTGAAATGTGCATGGGGTTCCGGCATCTGGGCAACCGCTATAGTCGTTCCCGACTGCCTGCGTGAGTAACGATAATTACAAAATAAAGCTCATATCTCCCGTTTTACAACAGCTAGGAACCCAATGTTTGGCACACACCGTATGCACCACAATTTCAAGCTACTCCCCACAGTCATGTCAGCTCAATGAGCGGTTTTGCTGCTAGCATTGGTCACCTCCCTTGGCCCAAGGGAGAGAAGCGTCTTACCTCCCTGGCGCGAGCGCGACAGGACACGGGTGAAAAATCTCTTCTTTGCGATGTGTAAATCGGTACTTTTCTATTTAATTTCTGCAGCTTAGGTAACTGCCCAATGTGTAAAAGATGGGTAGCATATGATTCGGACATACCTCGACACCACAAATATAAAAAAACAATAAAGACTATGCGCAGTTACCTAAGCTGCAGAATAAAATAGAAAAGTACTGATTTACACATCGCAAAGAAGCGATTTTTCACCCGTGTCCTATCGCGCTCGCGCCAGGGGAGGTAAGCAGGGCTAGCAGCAAAAGCGCTCATTGAACCAGTACCAGAGAACCAGAGATACAAGTCTAATCCGAAGAGACAGAGGGACAGACCGATTCCTGTACACAACCTGTATAGGGGTGAGCAACTATGCCACAAGGCTTACCAGGAACACAACATCAATTTGTACACTGCTCCAGCAACCAGATCTTTTCATTTTTTACAAAGAACACATCTAGAAAATCGATTCAGAAAAATGATCTCCTCTGAATCGTGTCTTATTTAAAAGATATGCGTCACTGAATGTGTAATGTTTTCCAATTATTCATCTGTTGGTTGCCTCCCTTGATTTTCATTTTTGACAATTCTGAGAAAAAAGATAATACCCTTGAAATCAATGCAATAAAGGAAATTAGGGAGACAAGGTATGTGGAGATCTAAATTCTTTTTGATTGATTTTTAAAGGATTGCCCTGCAATGTTATTGTTGTACAAATATTGCTTCAAAATTATCTCCCTTGAACTCCCTTTCACAAAACACTTGTTTCCACTATTTCTATTTTAGCAAACACACTCTTTTTTACATATCGATCGTTCCGGTGTGAAATTGGCATTTGTGCTTGCACTATAATTTACTGACGAATACACTCTGAAAAGGGTACCTGCAGTATGCACGATAGCGGAAATGCAGTGCGTCCCGGGACCCGCTCTTTATAGGCTTAGTGCGTCTCGGACCCCCTCAATGAATTTCGAGTACGTGATTTCGGCTTCTAGTGCGTATAGTACGCAGGGAAACGCACTTTGGGAAGCCCTGACACAGGTAAAACGTTTCTTCCGGAGCAGCTAGCTGTATCATCTCTGTTTCAGTCACATCTTACACCCCTGGACACAGGTAAAACGTTTCTTCCGGAGTAGTTAGCTGTATCATCTCTGTTTCAGCCCAATCTGACACCCCTGGACACAGGTAAAACATTTCTTCCGGAGTAGTTAGCTGTATCATCTCTGTTTCAGCCCAATCTGACACCCCTGGACACAGGTAAAACATTTTTTCCGGAGCAGCTAGCTGTATCATCTCTGTTTCAGCCCAATCTGACACCCCTGGACACAGCTAGGTAAAACGTTTCTTCCGGAGCAGCAAGCTGTATCATTTGTTTCAGCCCAATCTGACACCCCTGGACACAGGTAAAACATTTCTTCCGGAGCAGCTAGCTGTATCATCTCTGTTTCAGCCCAATCTGACACCCCTGGACACAGGTAAAACGTTTCTTCCGGAGTAGTTAGCTGCATCATCTCTGTTTCAGCCACATTTTACACCCCTGGACACAGGTAAAACGTTTCTTCCGGAGCAGTTAGCTGTATCATCTATGTTTCAGTCCCATTTTACACCCCTGGACACAGCTAGGTAAAACGTTTCTTCCGGAGCAGCTAGCTGTATCATTTGTTTCAGCCCAATCTGACACCCCTGGACACAGGTAAAACGTTTCTTCCGGAGCAGCTAGCTGTATCATCTCTGTTTCAGCCCAATTTTACGTTGGCAAATAAAAGGCCATACTATCAACACTGACCTACTAGACCGTTGACACCTGCGGGATTTCCAGCAAATGCCTACCACATTCCAAAATACCCAACTGAGATTACCAAAGTTCCCATGAGATGTTCGATGCACAGGGTGGTAGCCTCATCGGGATCGTTATTGTAAATACACGCTGATGTGTATTTTTCGAGAAAGCAGTCAATAAATCTGCTCAAAAATCGGAACAATCGAAAAGCCTTTTTACGCTAATAAAATTGTTCAAACGGATGTCGATTAAGATGTGAACTATTAAAGCAGGTAAGGGTGTGCGCGCGTGTGTGATTGTATGTGTGTGTGTGTGTGTGTGTGTGTGTGTGTGTGTCAGTGTGCGTGTGTGTGTGTCAGTGTGCATGTGCGCCCGTGTGTGAGTGATGTTATGTGTGTGTGTGTGTGTCTGTGTGTGTGCGCGCGTGTATATGCGTGTGTCTGTGTTTTTGTGTGGGTATGTGTGTGTTAATGCGTGCGTTGTGTGCGTGCGCGCGCGTGTGTGTGGGTGTGTATGTGCGCGCGTCTGTGTGTGTGTCTGTGTGTGTGTGTATGTATGTGTTAGTGCGTGTTTGTGTGTTTTGTGTGTGTATTTGCGTGTGTGTGTGTGTGTGTGTGTGTGTGAACAGTCCTTAAAAAGAACACTTACAAATGTATGTACGCACACATGGACTTGACCAGATACAATCACACGAGACACAGACAAACACAAGTTTAGCGGTGTGGTCTTTACATCAAAAGAAACAAATTGGCTGACAGACAGACAGACAGACAGGCAAGCACACACATGCGCAAGCACGCACACATACGTACAGACAACTTGACCACGCTACACGCACATACAAACGCACACAAACATAAACACACACACAAGCGCACACAGACACACAAGCGTGCTCACTTACACACATACACACACACACACACAAGCGTGCTCACTTACACACATACACACACACACACACAAGCGTGCTCACTTACACACATACACACACACACACAAGCGTGCTCACTTACACACACACACACACACACAAGCGTGCTCACTTACACACATACACACACACACACACAAGCGTGCTCACTTACACACACACACACACACACACACACACACACACACACAAGCGTGCTCACTTACACACATACACACACAAGCGTGCTCACTTACACACATACACACACACACACACAAGCGTGCTCACTTACACACATACACACACACACAAGCGTGCTCACTTACACACATACACACACAAGCGTGCTCACTTACACACATACACACACAAGCGTGCTCACTTACACACATACACACACAAGCGTGCTCACTTACACACATACACACACACACACAAGCGTGCTCACTTACACACATACACACACAAGCGTGCTCACTTAAACACATACACACACAAGCGTGTTCACTTACACACATACACACACACACACAAGCGTGCTCACTTACACACACACACACACACACACAAGCGTGCTCACTTACACACATACATACACAAGCGTGCTCACTTACACACATACACACACACACACAAGCGTGCTCACTTACACACATACACACACACACACAAGCGTGCTCACTTACACACATACACACACAAGCGTGCTCACTTAAACACACACACACAAGCGTGCTCACTTACACACACACACACACATACAAGGGTGCTCACTTACACACATACACACACACACAAGCGTGCTCACTTACACACATACACACACAAGCGTGCTCACTTACACACATACACACACAAGCGTGCTCACTTACACACATACACACACAAGCGTGCTCACTTACACACATACACACACAAGCGTGCTCACTTACACACATACACACACAAGCGTGCTCACTTACACACATACACACACAAGCGTGTTCACTTACACACATACACACACACACACAAGCGTGCTCACTTACACACACACACACACACACAAGCGTGCTCACTTACACACATACATACACAAGCGTGCTCACTTACACACATACACACACACACACAAGCGTGCTCACTTACACACATACACACACACACACAAGCGTGCTCACTTACACACATACACACACAAGCGTGCTCACTTAAACACACACACACAAGCGTGCTCACTTACACACACACACACATACAAGGGTGCTCACTTACACACACACACAAACGTGCTCACTTACACACATACACACACACACAAGCGTGCTCACTTACACACACACACACACACACACACACAAGCGTGCTCACTTACACACACACACACACACACACAAATGTGCTCACTTACACACATACACACACAAGCGTGCTCACTTACACACATACACACACAAGCGTGCTCACTTACACACATACACACACAAGCGTGCTCACTTACACACATACACACACACACACACAAGCGTGCTCACTTACACACACACACACACACAAGCGTGCTCACTTACACACATACACACACACACACAAGCGTGCTCACTTACACACACACACACAAGCGTGCTCACTTACACACATACACACACACACAAGCGTGCTCACTTACACACATACACACACAAGCGTGCTCACTTACACACATACACACACAAGCGTGCTCACTTACACACATACACACACAAGCGTGCTCACTTACACACATACACACACAAGCGTGCTCACTTACACACATACACACACACACACAAGCGTGCTCACTTACACACATACACACACAAGCGTGCTCACTTACACACATACACACACACACACAAGCGTGCTCACTTACACACACACACACACAAGCGTGCTCACTTACACACACACACACACACACACACACACACACAAGCGTGCTCACTTACACACACACACACACACACAAGCGTGCTCACTTACACACATACACACACAAGCGTGCTCACTTACACACATACACACACAAGCGTGCTCATTTACACACATACACACACAAGCGTGCTCACTTACACACATACACACACACACACAAGCGTGCTCACTTACACACATACACACACAAGCGTGCTCACTTACACACATACACACACAAGCGTGTTCACTTACACACATACACACACACACACAAGCGTGCTCACTTACACACATACACACACAAGCGTGCTCACTTACACACATACACACACACAAGCGTGCTCACTTACACACATTCACACACAAGCGTGCTCACTTACACACATACACACACACACACAAGCGTGCTCACTTACACACATACACACACACACAAGCGTGCTCACTTACACACATACACACACACACACAAGCGTGCTCACTTACACACATACACACACACACACAAGCGTGCTCACTTACACACATACACACACACACACAAGCGTGCTCACTTACACACATACACACACACACACAAGCGTGCTCACTTACACACATACACACACAAGCGTGCTCACTTACACACATACACACACACACAAGCGTGCACACTTAAACACACACACACACACACAAGCGTGCTCATTTACACACATACACACACAAGCGTGCTCACTTACACACATACACACACAAGCGTGCTCACTTACACACATACACACACAAGCGTGCTCACTTACACACATATACACACACACAAGCGTGCTCACTTACACACATACACACACACACACACAAGCGTGCTCACTTACACACATACACACACACACACAAGCGTGCTCACTTACACACATACACACACAAGCGTGCTCATTTACACACATACACACACAAGCGTGCTCACTTACACACATACACACACACAAGCGTGCTCACTTACACACATACACACACACACACAAGCGTGCTCACTTACACACATACACACACAAGCGTGCTCACTTGCACACATACACACACACACACAAGCGTGCTCACTTACACACATACACACACACACACAAGCGTGCTCACTTACACACATACACACACAAGCGTGCTCATTTACACACATATACACACAAGCGTGCTCACTTACACACATACACACACACACACACACAAGCGTGCTCACTTACACACATACACACACACACACACACAAGCGTGCTCACTTACACACATACACACACAAGCGTGCTCACTTACACACATACACACACAAGCGTGCTCACTTACACACATACACACACAAGCGTGCTCATTTACACACATAAGCGTGCTCACTTACACACATACACACACACACACACAAGCGTGCTCACTTACACACATACACACACAAGCGTGCTCACTTACACACATACACACACAAGCGTGTTCACTTACACACATACACACACACACACAAGCGTGCTCACTTACACACATACACACACAAGCGTGCTCACTTACACACATACACACACACAAGCGTGCTCACTTACACACATTCACACACAAGCGTGCTCACTTACACACATACACACACACACACAAGCGTGCTCACTTACACACATACACACACACACAAGCGTGCTCACTTACACACATACACACACACACACAAGCGTGCTCACTTACACACATACACACACACACACAAGCGTGCTCACTTACACACATACACACACACACACAAGCGTGCTCACTTACACACATACACACACACACACAAGCGTGCTCACTTACACACATACACACACAAGCGTGCTCACTTACACACATACACACACACACACAAGCGTGCACACTTAAACACACACACACACACACAAGCGTGCTCATTTACACACATACACACACAAGCGTGCTCACTTACACACATACACACACAAGCGTGCTCACTTACACACATACACACACAAGCGTGCTCACTTACACACATACACACACACACAAGCGTGCTCACTTACACACATACACACACACACACACACAAGTGTGCTCACTTACACACATACACACACACACACAAGCGTGCTCACTTACACACATACACACACAAGCGTGCTCATTTACACACATACACACACAAGCGTGCTCACTTACACACATACACACACACAAGCGTGCTCACTTACACACATACACACACACACACACAAGCGTGCTCATTTACACACATACACACACAAGCGTACTCACTTGCACACATACACACACACACACAAGCGTGCTCACTTACACACATACACACACACACACAAGCGTGCTCACTTACACACATACACATACACACACAAGCGTGCTCATTTACACACATATACACACAAGCGTGCTCACTTACACACATACACACACACACAAGCGTGCTCACTTACACACATACACACACACACACACACACAAGCGTGCTCACTTACACACATACACACACAAGCGTGCTCACTTACACACATACACACACAAGCGTGCTCACTTACACACATACACACACAAGCGTGCTCACTTACACACATACACACACAAGCGTGCTCACTTACACACATACACACACACACACAAGCGTGCTCACTTACACACACACACACACACACACACACACACAAGCGTGCTCACTTACACACATACATACACAAGCGTGCTCACTTACACACACACACACACACACACAAGCGTGCTCACTTACACACATACACACACACGCACAAGCGTGCTCACTTACACACATACACACACAAGCGTGCTCACTTACACACATACACACACACAAGCGTGCTCACTTACACACACACACACACACAAGCGTGCTCACTTACACACACACACACACACACACACACACACACAAGCGTGCTCACTTACACACACACACACACACACACACACAAGCGTGCTCACTTACACACATACACACACAAGCGTGCTCACTTACACACATACACACACAAGCGTGCTCATTTACACACATACACACACAAGCGTGCTCACTTACACACATACACACACACACACAAGCGTGCTCACTTACACACATACACACACAAGCGTGCTCACTTACACACAAACACACACAAGCGTGTTCACTTACACACATACACACACACACACAAGCGTGCTCACTTACACACATACACACACAAGCGTGCTCACTTACACACATTCACACACACAAGCGTGCTCACTTACACACATTCACACACAAGCGTGCTCACTTACACACATGCACACACACACACAAGCGTGCTCACTTACACACACACACACACACACACAAGCGTGCTCACTTACACACATACACACACACACACAAGCGTGCTCACTTACACACACACACACAAGCGTGCTCACTTACACACATACACACACACACACAAGCGTGCTCACTTACAAACATACACACACACACACAAGCGTGCTCACTTACACACATACACACACACACAAGCGTGCTCACTTAAACACACACACACACACACAAGCGTGCTCATTTACACACATACACACACAAGCGTGCTCACTTACACACATACACACACAAGCTAGCGTGCTCACTTACAAACATACACACACAAGCGTGCTCACTTACACACATACACACACACACACAAGCGTGCTCACTTACACACATACACACACACACACACAAGCGTGCTCACTTACACACATACACACACACACACAAGCGTGCTAACTTACACACATACACACACAAGCGTGCTCATTTACACACATACACACACAAGCGTGCTCACTTACACACATACACACACAAGCGTGCTCACTTACACACATACACACACAAGCTAGCGTGCTCACTTACAAACATACACACACAAGCGTGCTCACTTACACACATACACACACACACACAAGCGTGCTCACTTACACACATACACACACACACACACACAAGCGTGCTCACTTACACACATACACACACACACACAAGCGTGCTAACTTACACACATACACACACAAGCGTGCTCATTTACACACATACACACACAAGCGTGCTCACTTACACACATACACACACACACAAGCGTGCTCACTTACACACATACACACACACACAAGCGTGCTCACTTACACACATACACACTAAAGCGTGCTCACTTGCATACATACACACACACACACAAGCGTGCTCACTTACACACATACACACACACACAAGCGTGCTCACTTACACACATACACATACACACACAAGCGTGCTCATTTACACACATATACACACAAGCGTGCTCACTTACACACATACACACACACACACAAGCGTGCTCACTTACACACATACACACACACACACACAAGCGTGCTCACTTACACACATACACACACAAGCGTGCTCACTTACACACATACACACACAAGCGTGCTCACTTACACACATACACACACAAGCGTGCTCACTTACACACATACATACACACACACAAGCGTGCTCACTTACACACATACACACACACACAAGCGTGCTCACTTACACACACACACACACACACACACACACACAAGCGTGCTCACTTACACACACACAAACACACACACACACAAGCGTGCTCACTTACACACACACACACACACAAGCGTGCTCACTTACACACATACACACACAAGCGTGCTCACTTACACACATACACACACAAGCGTGCTCATTTACACACATACACACACAAGCGTGCTCACTTACACACATACACACACACACACAAGCGTGCTCACTTACACACATACACACACATACACAAGCGTGCTCACTTACACACATACACACACACACACACAAGCGTGCTCACTTACACACATACACACACAAGCGTGCTCATTTACACACATACACACACAAGCGTGTTCACTTACACACATACACACACACACACAAGCGTGCACACTTACACACATACACACACAAGCGTGCTCACTTACACACATACACACACACACACACACACACACACACAAGCGTGCTCACTTACACACATACACACACACAAGCGTGCTCACTTACACACATACACACACAAGCGTGCTCACTTACACACATACACACACACACACAAGCGTGCTCACTTACACACATACACACACACACACAAGCGTGCTCACTTACACACATACACACACACAAGCGTGCTCACTTACACACACACACACACACACACAAGCGTGCTCACTTACACACATACACACACACACACAAGCGTGCTCACTTACACACATACACACACACACACAAGCGTGCTCACTTACACACATACACACACACACACAAGCGTGCTCACTTACACACATACACACACACACAAGCGTGCTCACTTACACACATACACACACACACACAAGCGTGCTCACTTACACACATACACACACACACAAGCGTGCTCACTTACACACATACACACACACACACAAGCGTGCTCACTTACACACATACACACACAAGCGTGCTCATTTACACACATACACACACAAGCGTGCTCACTTACACACATACACACACAAGCGTCCTCACTTACACACACAAGCGTGCTCACTTACACACATACACACACACACACAAGCGTGCTCACTTACACACGTACACACACACACAAGCGTGCTCACTTACACACATACACACACAAGCGTGCTCACTTACACACATACACACACAAGCGTGCTCACTTACACACATACACACACACACACAAGCGTGCTCACTTACACACATACACACACACACACAAGCGTGCTCACTTACACACATACACACACACACACAAGCGTGCTCACTTACACACATACACACACACACAAGCGTGCTCACTTACACACATACACACACACACACAAGCGTGCTCACTTACACACATACACACACAAGCGTGCTCATTTACACACATACACACACAAGCGTGCTCACTTACACACATACACACACAAGCGTCCTCACTTACACACACAAGCGTGCTCATTTACACACATACACACACACACACAAGCGTGCTCACTTACACACGTACACACACACACAAGCGTGCTCACTTACACACATACACACACAAGCGTGCTCACTTACACACATACACACACAAGCGTGCTCACTTACACACATACACACACAAGCGTGCTCACTTACACACATACACACACACACAAGCGTGCTCACTTACACACATACACACACACAAGCGTGCTCATTTGCACACATACACACACAAGCGTGCTCACTTACACACATACACACACACAAGCGTGCTTACTTACACACATACACACACACAAGCGTGCTCACTTACACACATACACACACACAAGCGTGCTCACTTACACACATACACACACACAAGCGTGCTCATTTACACACATACACACACAAGCGTGCTCACTTACACACATACACACACACACAAGCGTGCTCACTTACACATATACACACACACACAAGCGTGCTCACTTACACACATACACACACAAGCGTGCTCATTTACACACATACACACACAACCGTGCTCACTTACACATATACACACACACACACAAGCGTGCTCACTTACACACATACACACACAAGCGTGCTTATTTACACACATACACACACAAGCGTGCTCACTTACACACATACACACACACACACACAAGCGTGCTCACTTACACACATACACACACAAGCGTGCTCACTTACACACATACACACACAAGCGTGCTCACTTACACACATACACACACACACAAGCGTGCTCACTTACACACATACACATACACACACAAGCGTGCTCATTTACACACATACACACACAAGCGTGCTCACTTACACACATACACACACACACACAAGCGTGCTCACTTACACACACACACACAAGCGTGCTCACTTACACACACACACACACAAGCGTGCTCACTTACACACATACACACACAAGCGTGCTCACTTACACACATACACACACACACACAAGCGTGCTCACTTACACACACACACACAAGCGTGCTCACTTACACACACAAACACACACAAGCGTGCTCACTTACACACATACACACACACACAAGCGTGCTCACTTACACACATACACACACACACACAAGCGTGCTCACTTACACACATACACACAAACACACAAGCGTGCTCACTTACACACACACACACACAAGCGTGCTCACTTACACACATACACACACAAGCGTGCTCACTTACACACACACACACACACAAGCGTGCTCACTTACACACATACACACACACACACACACACACAAGCGTGCTCACTTACACACATACACACACACACACAAGCGTGCTCACTTTCACACATACACACACAAGCGTGCTCACTTACACACATACACACACAAGCGTGCTCACTTACACACATACACACACACACAAGCGTGCTCACTTACACACATACACACACACACACACAAGCGTGCTCACTTACACACATACACACACACACACAAGCGTGCTCACTTACACACACACACACACAAGCGTGCTCACTTACACACATACACACACACACAAGCGTGCTCACTTACACACATACACACACACACACAAGCGTGCTCACTTACGCACACACACACACAAGCGTGCTCACTTACACACAAACACACACACACACAAGCGCACACAGACACACGCGCTCACATACACACACACAGACAACACACGCACGCACACACACACACACACATACTCGCACGCATACACATACATGTATATACACACATACGCGCACGCACGCACGCACACCGTTTTCCTTTCATAAAGTTCACGCCTGAATCCTAAGAAAGTATGAAACTCGTTAATGGGTGAACATCAATATATCGTGTTTGTATTTAAATGTAATTATGTTTGTATTTAAATGTGTGTGTGTGTATGTGTGTGTGTGTGTGTGTGTGTGTGTGTGTGTGTGTGCATGTGAGTACGTGCGTACGTGCTGCTGTATGAGTGTGTGCGTGTTGCATGTTATTGAGTGTGTGCATGGCCATGCGGTTGTGTTTGTGTGTGTCTGTAAGTGTGTGTGTGTGTGTGTGTTTCTGTGTGTGTGTTTGGGTGTGTGTGTATGTGTGCGTGCGTGCGTGCGTGCGTGCGTGCGTGCAGCGATTCCCAGAAAACACACAAGCGATTCCCGCAAACAAGCAAAACACACATCTCCATGCCAACAACCAGAAGGTATTTTTAAGTTACTTTAATACTTGAATAATACTACATAAGAATTTTGCTTTTTAAAAGTTATGAATTAATTTGTCCACGATCTCTAGTTTCAAGCCTAGATCTACATACTATGGAAAATTCGAAGCAAGAATAAAAATAAAACCAACGTTAATCCTTTATCATTTACTGCGTTTTACATACATTTATTGTTCTATCGTGACTGATTTGGAACATATTTCTCTGTTTACAGCAGGGGACATTTGCAATACAAAAGTTATGCTCAGGTTTTGCCGCTGGCGTGAAAATCAATTCAGGGAAAACTATTAGGTGGCCCTATTGCATGTGTTGATAGTATAGAAGCTGTTGACAATCCTACTGGTGTTGAACAACATTGCAGTTGTTGACAATCCCGCAGGTTTACCCTCTTCGTGCAGGTGTCGACAGTCTTGGGAATGTTGACCGTCTCGATGGAAAGAATGCTGGTGTTGTTGACCTTCTCGGTGAAGGTGTCGACGTTTGCGCTGTAACGGAGGAAGAAGAGCTTACTGCAGTTTACTAAAGAGATCGGGAACCCCTTATTCACCATTTCCTAACGACTAAATCCAACTATCACCCCGTTTATATATCAATAAGGGGGATACTAGAGTAAGGCGAGTTAGTCTGCTCTAAAAGTACACGTTGTACTAGAATTCTTTTCCCTAGCCGGCCGTGCTGGAACAGAATGAAGTAGATGATATGCCTCCATCCCCTCCTAATTGGAAAACAAATCTGAATTGTTAAAGAAAATTAATTTGAGCAGAAAACAGATGTAGCCCCCCCCCCCCCCTCCCATTCTCTCTCTCTCTCTCTCTCTCTCTCTCTCACTCTCTCTCACGCTCTCTCTCTCTCTCTCACGTTCACGCGCTCTCTCTCTCTTTCTCTCTCTCTCTCTCTCTCTCTCTCTCTCTCTCTCTCTCTCTCTCTCTCTCTCTCTCTCTCTCTCACCCTCTCTCTCTCTCTCTCCCTCTCTCTGTCTGTCTGTCTCTTTCTCTATCTCTCCCGTTCTCTCACTCACCGGCACTTTCTGTCTGTCTGTCTGTCTGTCTGTCTGTCTGTCTGTCTGTATGTAATATGTATGTCTGTATTGTGTAGTATATCGCCTTTAATACAGTTTTGATCAAACGCTAAATGTATTGTTATATTACAATCAAACGCTAAATGTATTGGTTATATTACAATCAAACGCTAAATGTATTGGTTATATTACAATCAAACGCTAAATGTATTGGTTATATTACAATCAAACGCTAAATGTATTGGTTATATTACAATCAAACGCTAAATGTATTGGTTATATTACAATCAAACGCTAAATGTATTGGTTATATTACAATCAAACGCTAAATGTATTGGTTATATTACAATCAAACGCTAAATGTATTGGTTATATTACAATCAAACACTAAATGTATTGGTTATATTACAATCAAACGCTAAATGTATTGGTTATATTACAATCAAGCGCTAAATGTATTGGTTATATTACAATCAAACGCTAAATGTATTGGTTATATTACAATCAAACGCTAAATGTATTGGTTATATTACAATCAAGCGCTAAATGTATTGGTTATATTACAATCAAACGCTAAATGTATTGGTTATATTACAATCAAACACTAAATGTATTGGTTATATTACAATCAAACGCTAAATGTATTGGTTATATTACAATCAAGCGCTAAATGTATTGGTTATATTACAATCAAACGCTAAATGTATTGGTTATATTACAATCAAACGCTAAATGTATTGGTTATATTACAATCAAGCGCTAAATGTATTGGTTATATTACAATCAAACGCTAAATGTATTGGTTATATTACAATCAAAAACCAAGAATGGTGGGTAATTGGAAGATGTTTTATTGACAAAACAAAAAGTTACATTTACTAGTGCGTCGACCCAAAGGTACTCGAAGCAGACAAACTGACAAACACTTATGAAACAGATAATGAACTGACCCCAAGATCGTTTTTCTAGCTGGTTTTTGTGTGTGTGCCTTTTGTTAATAACACCCTACGTATGATGTGTTTGGAAACACCTCCGCGAGGAGGGGTTTTGCGCCCAGTGCAGCAGAGATAAAGAGAAAACATTTTCTCGGCTCGCGCGGCAGCAAGCACTATGTCTTTAGACTGATAAGGTCAAATAAAAATATATGTTGGTTTGGGGTATATGTTGATATATTTTTCCCGCCGACCCTAAAACTTTGTTTTCATTTCTCAACAAATCAAAAACTGTTGGCACATTTTGCCAACCATACCGAGACTAAGGGAAGTAACCTCCTTTAAAATCGACTAAATTTATTAAAAAAAAAAAAAAATTGTTTTGAATTAAAAAAAATGCCGACCAACCGACCTTATCTTTTTGGGTCACGTTACCCTGACCCAACATATATTTTTATTTGGCCTAAGTGCATGGTCGTTACACTCGTTACTCACGCCGGCAGTCGGGGGTGATGGGAGACAGATTCCACTCCTTCGTGTTCCATTCACATCTCTCCTCCATCTGCACCGAGCCGTCAGGAAACTGGTACCCGGGGTTGCACACCGCCCAACAAGTTCTGCAATTAACATGCACATTGTATTATGTTTGCTGTTGTTAGATCTATAGAACCTGGAAAACGCTTCGAGCTGTGGGAAGCGCTATATAAATGTTCTGTTGTTATCATCATCATTATTAATTCACTCTAACATAAGTGTTCCGCTTTTGAAAACACGGTTTGTAGCCAGGTTTGGATACAGTGGGACATAGTACATAATTCTACTAGCAAAAGTAGCACACATGGTCGGCACTAATGTTTAAAACTGGTTACAAAAAGTGTGTTGAAAAATGGAACACAGGCTACAGGGTGATGAGAGATATGATTGAGGACCAAGCACTTGTCCTTCTTGCTGCGCGACAGCGGGTGAATTCTGCGTCAAACCGTGACTTGTTTGCGACAGACCAGGAATGTTGCGACAGTTCCTGCATAATGGACACTGAAGTACACGGTTACGGAGTTATTGGTGGATTAAGATTCTACAAGGACTTATAGAGTGTCAAAGGGAAATAACCTTCTCAGTTGGTGGCAGTGAGAATGGTTATTTCCCTTTGACCAACGGGGGTGTTTTTCCTACCTCGAAGGAATTTCTTGTTATTTTGATGGTTTACCAAGCCTTCATCATTTACCATTCAAAACTTATTAAAGTTATGACTGATTCATAACATAGATAGAAGGCACTTATGGGTAAATACTAAGTAAAGATATTCCCACGCAAAATGTTTATTCAAGGGCCATGATAAAGTTTCTTTTTCTAGTCTAGAGCGGCATTGATGATTTTTCTGGCAAACAGAAAACCACTGAGACAAGACAGAAATAAAGACATACAGAACGAAAAGACAAACAGACATATTTAACATTAAAAAAAAACCAGAACGTATTCTCGCACTTGTTTACATCCATGACCATCAACTTTGTGATTATGTGTTAAATAGACTAGTGTTCACAAATCCGAATAATAATGTAACTGAGTGCCGAAACACCACAATCACCTTAGGGTCTGCTGTGAAGGGCGACGGTAGTCTCCCTGTCACACTCTCCCCCGTTTGAATTAACTTTGTCCCCAAAGTTCCGAACCATGGACCCGCCAAGCTTAGGTTCCTCGCAGGTTCGTGGAATGGGAACAGCACAAAAATGATTCAGTGGCCATAACGCCATTCCTGAACATATCATGTTGAGTCCCATCCCTGTCGACGACGCCAAATGCAACCGAGTGCCGAAACACCACAATCACCTTTGGAGGCGAAGTCCAATCAAACAGGATTGAGAATTTCAGAGCTTATTTCTAAGCCCTATTAAAACTGTTATGCATTCGAAAAGGAATTCATGAACATACAGAGAGACAGAAGCCTCCAGACCCCATTACAAACAGAACTCTACAATCCACAGGTGTTGCCTTGCGAGTCTGCTGTGAAGGGCGACGGTAGTCTCTCTGTCACAAAGGAATCTGTGATCAGCCAGAAAGAAACGGCCCTCCTGGAGCAAGAGACACAGCACAAGGCTGTGATAGAAACCTTGCAGCAGGCAGCCACACTGAAAGAGGAGGAGCTTAATAACAGCATTGCTTCCAAGGAGCAGCAGATCACTCAACTCTCTGACCAAGTGGAATCCTTAGAGTCAGTTATCAGCCAGAAGGAAGCAGCTTTGCAAGAACTTGAGTTACAGCAACAGACTGAGTCAGAAAAACTGGCAGCAGAAATTGTAACTCTTCAAATGTCTACCTTAGAAAGAGAATCTGCCCTTCGTGAGTCTGTCAAAAAGTACTCACATCAAGCTGAACAACTGACAAAGAGAATCTGCCCTTCGTGAGTCTGTCAAAAAGTACTCACATCAAGCTGAACAACTGACAAAGAGAATCTGCCCTTCGTGAGTCTGTCAAAAAGTACTCACATCAAGCTGAACAACTGACAAAGAGAATCTGCCCTTCGTGAGTCTGTCAAAAAGTACTCACATCAAGCTGAACAACTGACAAAGAGAATCTGCCCTTCGTGAGTCTGTCAAAAAGTACTCACATCAAGCTGAACAACTGACAAAGAGAATCTGCCCTTCGTGAGTCTGTCAAAAAGTACTCACATCAAGCTGAACAACTGACAAAGAGAATCTGCCCTTCGTGAGTCTGTCAAAAAGTACTCAGATCAAGCTGAACAACTGACAAAGAGAATCTGCCCTTCGTGAGTCTGTCAAAAAGTACTCACATCAAGCTGAACAACTGACAAAGAGAATCTGCCCTTCGTGAGTCTGTCAAAAAGTACTCAGATCAAGCTGAACAACTGACAAAGAGAATCTGCCCTTCGTGAGTCTGTCAAAAAGTACTCACATCAAGCTGAACAACTGACAAAGAGAATCTGCCCTTCGTGAGTCTGTCAAAAAGTACTCACATCAAGCTGAACAACTGACAAAGAGAATCTGCCCTTCGTGAGTCTGTCAAAAAGTACTCACATCAAGCTGAACAACTGACAAAGAGAATCTGCCCTTCGTGAGTCTGTCAAAAAGTACTCACATCAAGCTGAACAACTGACAAAGAGAATCTGCCCTTCGTGAGTCTGTCAAAAAGTACTCACATCAAGCTGAACAACTGACAAAGAGAATCTGCCCTTCGTGAGTCTGTCAAAAAGTACTCACATCAAGCTGAACAACTGACAAAGAGAATCTGCCCTTCGTGAGTCTGTCAAAAAGTACTCACATCAAGCTGAACAACTGACAAAGAAAACTGAGGAGCTAGAAAATGTAGTGTCGCACAAAGATTCTTGCATCAAAGGGATGGAAGCGGACTTCTCTGTTCAGCTTGCAGAAGCCCAGAAGAGATGTGAAGATCTTGGAGAGTCCCACGCTAAACAAGAAAAGGAACTGGAAACAAGAATAGAATCTCTCAAGGAAGAACTCTCTGATAAAGAATTGCAGACGTCTCAGCAAGTACAGGAACTGTCCTCAGAAGTTCAAAGACTTAATTCTGTTGTGGAAGGAAAGACAGCCTATACAGAGGATATTTCTGAAAAACTACATGTGGCAGAAGAGGAGGTTCAGAGGTTGACCTGTGTCATGGACCAAAAGAAAACTTCCATTGCAAAACTCCAAGAAGAGCTTACTACATCCGAGCAAGAAATCTCTGCCCTAAGATCTGCGTCAGAAGAAAGAGAAAAATCTGTCACCAGTCTCGAAGAAGAGCTTTCACAAAAGCATTCCGCAGCTCAGGAAGAAGTGCTGAGATTAACCTCAGCATCCGAATTAAGAGAAGTATCTGTGGCCTTACATGAAGAAGAAATGCCAATGTAACCGAGTGCCGAAACACCACAATCACCTTTGGAGGCGAAGTCCAATCAAACCGAGAATTTTAGAGCTTATTTCTAAGCCCTATAAAAACTTCGCAAAGGAATCCATGAACATACCGAGAGACAAAAGCCGCCAGACCCCATCACAAACAGAACTCTACAATCCACAGGTGTTGCCTTGCGAGCTATAAATAGCTCGCAACTTCTAAGGCGAACAACTCTGCAGAGTCTGCTGTGAAGGGCGACGGTAGTCTCCCTGTCACAATAAGAAAGTATTTTTACGCGTGATGAAATTGTTCAAAGATGCCGATTCAGATGTTAACTATTAAACGGGCTAAGGATGTGCGCGTGTGTGCGATTTTGTGTGTGTGTGTGTTAGTGTCTGTGTGTGTGTGCGTGCATGCGTGAGTGTGTGCCAGTGTATATGTGCGTGCGTGCGTGCGTGCGTGCGTGCGTGCGTGCGTGCGTGCGTGCGTGCGTGTAAAAATCCCTAAATCTTACTTGTATCTGTCGCTGGGCTTGCAGAACACCTGGCCATTCCGAGGAGTGGTGGGTTGGTTTGTACAACCTTCTTGCTTGCCTTTGCCCCAGTCTGCAAAATGGTTGAAGATACTGAAGTTAATCCGTTGTAAACAGTCATATTTACGGCCAGAAGACAATGATTTTTTTTCTTGATCTTTTTCTTCTATTATATACACTTGCACATAACAAACAGAATTCACAAGGTTTATCAACATCAAAAATATGACTGACTATTCATTGACTTCTATCTATATATGACTAAGTGCCAAAAGGTGCTCACAGAACAGAAGACAACTTTGTTTTACAATAAAAATGTTTCTAAAAACGTGTGTCTGCTGAAAATTGGTGTGTGTGTGGATGAATGTGCGAAGAGATAGTGGACATAATTTCGTGTGTCTGACTTGAACGGTTTTGAAGTTATCTTTGTTTAAAGTCAAAAATAACGCCAAAACCGGCCATCTGAAAAAGGACATCGTGATACCTCGTGTTTTGAATATGCCACAGAAAAATAACAAGCAGCACAAATGAATTGCATTTAGTTTGATTGAATGCCTGAAACATCGCTTTACAGACGAGACCAAACGGTCAAATCTAAATCTCGAGAGAATTTTTTTTTTCGATAACCGAATTTTAAGGTGTCGCACGCAAGATGTGTCGTCATCACGGCATACATTTTTCAATCGCAGATATTTACTAAATTTCTTTTTCAAAAACTCTGGATATGATGTCGACACGTCAAGCGATAACGGTGTATCAAACTGCTGTCTTTCAAGTAATCCAGCAAAGACTGCAGAACTTTTGAACAGCATTTTTGAAAACGATTTGAAAATTTCGTCATATCTTGCGTGCGACAAAATGTTCGGTAATTAACGGTTATTTTCTTTTAAAAACAAAATTTACATGTACAAAGATCTACTTCATCTACGGAACCACGTGACACATTCTGTGTTCAAAATTTGTGAAGAAATCACGAACCACGAATGCGCTATCAAGTGTTGAAATTATGTCGTCAACATCTTTTCAGATCTTGCGTGCGACACCATCTTGCGTTCAACATAAAATGTCACTACCTTATCGAGTTTAATGGGTAAAACTAACTATTTGTTGTCTTAGTTTAATCTTCTTAATTAAAAGCGTAATAAAACCGAACTTCCAAGATGAATTTTAATTGAGATTAGCGAAAGAGCGGGCACGCAAGTCGACCTTAAAGTAAAAGAATGATAACACGAGCGTTTGTCGTGTTGTCTTGCGTGCAACACATTGTCCAAAAAGGAAAATGTATATTTTTCTCAGACGTTTTTTAAGTTGAAACCTTGAAACTTCACACACATTTGGGGTTTAATCGCCCCCATGCATGGTAAAAGTCTTGTTGACCCTTGTCAGATTTCAAGGTCACGGCTGGGTCACATGTGGTTCAGAAAACGGATGAAACATATTTTTTCAGAGATTTTTGAAGCTAGAACCTTCAAACTTCAAACAACGCTTTTGCTTAATGCTTGTTCAACATGGAGAATTCAAGGTTGATCCTTGAGAAATGTGAAGGTCATAGCAGGGTCTCGTGTGGGTAAAAAAAAAAGGAAATTGTATTGAACTTCAATTTATATAAAACCAAAGTCTGGTTGATCTGTTTTAAGATTTAAGGTCAAATCTGTTATTTAAGGTCAAATCAAATAGAAATTTGTTGATGCTTAAATCTTTGAAAATTCCAACAGGTTTGAGGTTTGACAACTTCTGGACTTTGAAATCTGGTATGGTTGATCCTGGTAATATTGATTAGTCAAACCATCAAGATCAACAATTATAAAATAAGCACTTTCACCAATGTCAAGTGAGCAATAGCAGCAAACGTGAGTCTTATAAAGATTATCACTTTTTGTGTGACCTCAACTTGACCCCTCTGAATGCTCTCAATCATGGAAATTGACCACACTTTGATTATAACCAAACCACATCAAAACTTTGGAATGTGTGAAGTTTCAAAGGTGTTGCTTAAAAGGCGTTCGTGAAAATGACAATTGTATGTGTCTGACTTCAATGCGACCCCGCTGCGACCTTGACGTTTGATTTTATCAACCAGACTTTCATCATGTGTGAATGACTTCAAACACTATAAAACTAGTTGAAGAAATTGACAAATTTTCAAAGTTTAAGCCAGATGGCACTGCTGTGACCTTGAAATTTGACAAACATTAACCAGGCGGTCACCTTTTTTAGAAAATATCCTTAAAGGATCTTTAACCTTACTGTGACCTTGGAATTTGATGAGGTTTAATTTAACTTGCGTAGTGTGCCAAGTTTCAAGGCCCTAGCTTCAAAAACATATGAGAAAACCTCATTGAAAAATGTATATGTTTGACCTCAACGCGACCCTGCTGTGACCTTGACTTTTTCAACCAGACTTTAATCGTGTGTGAACATTATACACTAGAACTGTGTGTATTTTCAAAGCTCGTGCTATAAACGCGCTGAATAAATTGAAAATATTCCACATTTGGACCAGATGTGACCCCACTGTGACCTTGAACTTTGACAAAGATTAACCACCAGGTCACTTTTAATGAGGTTTTATAAAAATGCTGAAAGTATGTGAAGTATGTAAAGTCTAACTGATCTAGTATTAAAACATGTAAGACGTGACAACGACAATTTTCCAGTTTGCAAAGGAAATTTAACCTCGCTGTGACCTTGAAATTCAATGTTGTTTAATGTGATGTGCACCATACCTGGAGGTCATTATACTTTGGTTGTGTGCCAAGTTTCAAAGCCCTAGCTTTAAAAACGTGCGAGATAACCTTAATGCTATGACTCAGTGCCGTTTTGAATGATATAACGAACAAAATTATCGTTATTTGTAAAATCATTTGGGTAAATTTATCTTTTCTTTTCGTAATTGGGTTCCAGCATCTGTTGTCTTAACAAAAATCACAATATCAGTCGTGTTTGTCAACTTTTATTTTTTAGCCCCTTTGTCTGCTTTTCGTGCGCACCTTTTGGCACTTAGTCATCTATATATATATACGACTAGTGTCTGTGTGTCTGTGTGTCTGTCTGTGCGCGATGCACGGCCAAAGTTCTCGATGGATCTGCTTCAAATTTGGTGGGCTTATTCAGAGAGACCCCGGACACAACCTCATCGATGAGATATTTCAACACGTGCTCTCAGCGCGCAGCGCTGAACCGATTTTGGTTCCACCTGAGCTACCCGGGCCCCCATACCGACACACCAAAGCCAAAGTTCTCGGTGGATCTTTTTCAAATTTGGACACCGTATTCAGCTACACCCCGGACACAATATCATCGATGAGATATTTCAACACGTGCTCTCAGCGCGCAGCGCTGAACCGATTTTGGTTTTTCTGTTCATTTCACCATTCCCAGTAACTCTTCCTTATCTTCTCCAGTGTTTTGCGTTTATCTCCCTTCCTTCGTGTGGCTTCAATCCATATTCCCGTTTCTACGTTACTATTTTTAGAATGTCACTGCGCTGTCCAGAACGCTTCCCTTGCACCCGTAAGTTGTTCTTACTGTCAAAGTGAAAAGGTCGAATCAATTTATAGTTCTGTTTGTGATGGGGTCTGGCGGCTTTTGTCTGTCTGTATGTTCTGGCATTTGAGAAGCCACAACAGATAATATAAGGCTAAGAAATAAGCTCTAAAATTCTCAATCCCGTTTGACAGGACTTCGCCTTCAAAGGTGATTGTGGTGAACCGCCACGCTGTCTGTCTCTGTCTCGCGATTCACCCCGGCGAAGCCGGGTATTCCTCTAGTCACATATAAATACACACAGACAGTGATTTTTAACAACCACAGTTCAGTCGAACTATTTGCATAGAATACACACATTCTTTTTCCTTGACCCCTACCAGGGATCTATATTTAGATATAGGTCTATGCCCCTACCAAAAAACACAGTTTGGCAGCAGTATTTACAGAGTGGCAATGTTTTCATGAATTGATTATTTGATTGACACCGATAAAAGCAAAACCAAAGTCCACTGTGAACATGAAGCAGCTACCAGGCTGTTGAATGTTGGAATGTGTGCAAGTGGAGGCATGCTCGTATCCCAAGTAACAACCCGGAGAGATCCAATGTGGTTAACGTGATGGTTTACATCGGAATAACAGTATCTTTGAAAAGTGAAAAGTCTGTCATTTGAGCGTTGATGCGGTAAGCTGCCGTTATGCGCCATACATGGCCCAACTCATCCGACTTTAGCGTGTTTTTATATCGAAGTGGTCCTTCTCCTAGACTCGTGGCTTTACAGGGCTGTCGAGTCCAGTCTACCCGGCTATTTGGCCATAGCTGGCTGGTTTGTATATCTGAGGTGACCTTCCCCAGAGCTAGAGCTTATAATGCGGCTCTTGATTGCATGGTGCTCCCGTAATTGGACACCTGGGGTATTTCTTGCGAGTAACAGTACCACCTGTTACCCCGCCCCATCCTGCTGGAAGCACCGCCATTTGGTCCGCGACTGCTTATACGTCCTGGCAAGCCTGGCTTATCTCGCAGCTAACCTCCATATCTGAAGGCCACCCCACTATCCGCCAACTGTGGACGCGCCTGGTTGGGGGTGGTCGCCCCTACTTTTCCAGGAAATGGAAAGTCAACTGAACGATCATGAAACTACTGAATAAAGCTGGACACATTTTGAACAATGGAAAGTCAACTGAACGATCTTGAAACTACTGAATAAAGCTGGACACATTTTGTCTGGACTGCACCTTAAAGTCCAATAGATATTGTCTGCATCGATCGGCCTGAGATTCTCGTCTTTCTTTTTCTGTCTGTCTTCAACTATTCATCTTGTTTTATGTTGTTGTTTTTTGGTTGTTTTTGTAAATGCCACCTGATTTGCACGGATGAAGACTCTTTGCTGTAGAAGCCGTTTTGCATTGTTTCTTTTTCACAGGGTGGCCCAAAATTGTATCCACTATATCATTTTGTGCTTCCTCATGTTTTTATTTGATCACATTTCCATGCTCTTTCAGTTGAAATATAGATGAGACTTTGGAAACTGTATGGACATCAAATTGGATGAAATTTACAAATTGATAGGCTTCTTTTTGAAACTTCGAGATCATGGTTGAAGATTGACGCCCGACCAAAGCCTAATTCGAAGTCCAACGTAGCACTTTCAATCAGACGTTGGTCGGGCGTCAATCAACGATGACATCGACGTTTTACATAGAAGCCTTTCAATAAGTAAGTGTTCAACGGGAATTGAAGACCGGTAAATTATAAAGAGGTTAGACAATCTGACCAATCACAGAATAATTTTCAATCTGAACGCCAACTGGATTAAATTACATTTGAGAAAGTGCTACATCTCACAATTTTGATACAAAAGAGTCAGCAGTTTTCTGCCTTTTTCGTCAAAGTCGTACATACCGATCTAGATGCAAATACGCGTCATCCATTTTGGATTCATGACTTGCAATACAATGGCAAATGTCATCCAAATTGTCATTCTCATCGATTTAAGGGTCTCTTTTATACTGCAACTGAACATTAAATTAAAACTGTTAAACAAATTTTCAGTTAGGAACAAAATAAAAACGGGTAACCTTTTTTTAGACCACGCTTTCTCATGTGAGCACGTTTTGAAATATACTTAACTTAAGCAGATTAGAGCGAAGAAGACTATGCAAACTTACCGAAGAACCACGCATTAGTGTCGTGTATCCCCAGAGCCAAGAAGGACAGCACCACAGCTGAGAAACACACAAATCAAAAACAAATAAATTGCCTTGCTTGTGACTTCCCTGCAAGCGGCTGAACATTTTGAGATACGTGTTGTCTGATAGGTGGTTTTTTTATGCACTTTAAAAAAACCGCTGGGTTGATATATTTGTGAACGTAATGTTTTGTGTTGTCAATAATTAAACGGTCCAACTACATACCTTTCTTGGTTTCTGAAAAAGACAGAGGTTGACTGCATCAAAAAGTAATACTCGGTGAGCACCGGTGAAAATCGATGTGTCAAAAATCCCCTTCAGTGTGTAAAGCCGAGCGGTACGCGCGGTGGTAGCTTCACGGGAATATTAACTGTCTGTGTCTAAGATGTTACCGTGCATGCGGTTTTAAAAGACATTTGTCAGGATGGCATTCAAACCACACGCACCAGACGAACAGACGAACAAAATGCAAAATCAACAAGAGTACAATAGGATTTCAAATTGTATTCAGACCAAAACAGTCAAAAAAACATACGTGGGTTCTTCCATAGAAAATATATATATAAAGAATCTAGGTTGGCTTTAACACAGTCTGTCCTTCTATACTAACAAATTCTTCTTCTTCTTCTGCGTTCGATGTTGATGGCCGTGCTATATACTAACAAATAAAAACTAAGTCTTTAAACTGCTGAAAAATCGGGCATGACCCGTTGGTACCCTGGCAACCTAACTTACTCTCCAAAAACAAAACCTAAGTCCTAATCTGCAGGAAAAATTGGGCAGGGGTTCGGGGCCTGGACAAAATCGAGCGACGCCGCTCGATCACTGCTTGTTGGTAACCTTAGAGTAGCTTCGCACTACTCTAATTAGCCTTGTGGAAACCGAGTGAACAGCGCGCACTGTTCACTATTGCTGGCTGGGACTGGAGCTGCGATTTGAGGACGTGGTCAGGCACTAAACCACACGCAACTCCGGAAAGACACTGTCGAGCAGATGGCATAGGTTCCCGCACCTCAGTTTTGCCCAACTCAACGTATCTTTCGGGGAGAGGCACCAAGCAGATGGCATAGGTTCCCGCACCTTTTGCCCAACTCAGTTATCTCTCCCCCTGGCCTCGTGAGGACAGCGGCTTTTATAACTAACGGGGCTTCCTCCCACGTCACCCTAGCGAGACCAATGAGAATCTCGCTCTGGCAGCGCGGGAGCAAACGGGAGGGGAGGTGGAGGGCTCCGAGCCTGCTGCCAGCCTCCTTATCAACTGAAGTTAAATCCCTCAAATATACACAAAAGCTCTTCTATTAAGAAAACCCACATGAAGAATGATGTACAAACATAACTATGTCCTTAAACGACAAACCTTACAACGTATCTGTAGATACCAAAAACTTGTAGGTAGACAAAAACGCAGACGAACTGCAAAACTTCCAGTTACACTCTGTCTCTTAAAGACTGAGCAATTATGTTCACACAAAAATACTTCTTCTTTAATACACAAAACGTACGCTAGACGTTCGTATCAAACGGCAAATCCATGCCCGTAAAACCCCACAATAACGCTGCGTGCTCAAAGCAACAACGGCCATTGCCATACAAAAACGTAGGCACACACCGGTTTCATCCTGTCTTTATACATTCGCATTAGCCGCATATATTCTACTGAATAAATGAATACATGTGTTGAATATACGAATGAAAGGGATACCGAGGAAAAGAATGGCAAAATAAAATAGGGAGAGAGAGAGTACGCGTTTGTGAGTATACCAGCAGGAAACGTCAAGCCTAGCAATCAGCAAACGAAAGAAGGGGGTAAAACGAAAGAGAGGGTAACAAGAACACGCCCCTCTTCACTAAACCTTCATAAACACTGACTGTAAAACTTAACAAAGATGGTCCTAAAACAAAAAGGGACTTTATATGTTGTATCCAAAAACGATGTAATCAAAACATTACAAGAAAAGGTAGGGCAAAGAAGATCCCAAAATCAGTCTTCAACTCGAATCATTTCCTATAGCTACGTGGGGGGTAAAGTCCAGTTGCGGGAGGGGGAGGGGGGGGCTAGAACAAAGGCCCCTCTGTGGTCAGTCGGCTTCCCAGGGCCAGCCACGCTCGCCTCAGCAACACATGTGAAAGTAATTAACTCGCTCGGTACCGGAGTTGTGCTAAGGAATAGAGTAAAACCCAATTTGGCTGCACAAAAGTTGTCAGCTTAAAATGACCTACTTCAGTTCTCTGCTCAACGCACGGGCTGTTCGTCCTGTATCTCGTCTTGTACACTTACAAGGTCTCTATGGGGAAAATAAGAGATACCAACAAAAAATGTATGTGTACTGCACTTTTCTCCACAAGTGAAATTAAGAAGACGAGTTAATATTTATCTTTGAATAAGTGTAACAATGTTCTGAACATTTCAACATTGATGTTCTGGCATGTTGATGTAAAGTCAACAAGCGGCGAGCCGAGCTGTCAGCTGAACGTAAATGCAACGGCAGTGCTGACTCGAGATATAAGCACGATAGATAGATATATAGACATAGAACACTTTATTGTCTCAACGAGGAGAAACCTTACTCAGGTGTGGTGAAAACAGCATTAGAATAAACGTGTCGAGATTATAGAAGCCGATCTATACTAAATAAACGTGTCGAGATTATAGAAGCCGATCTATACTAAATAAACGTGTCGAGATTATAGAAGCCGATCTATACTAAATAAACGTGTCGAGATTATAGAAGCCGATCTATACTAAATAAACGTGTCGAGATTATAGAAGCCGATCTATACTAAATAAACGTGTCGAGATTATAGAAGCCGATCTATACTAAATAGACGCTTTTCAAATCATTCAAATCAAATTAACTGTATTATCTGACATGGAGAAATTGCAGTGATTTACTTCGTGGTATGAGTTGCTATACATACCAAGCAGCAGCATCGTGTTCAAAGTCAATCAGTGTTTGAAACCTACAAATTCAATCAACTATTTCGCTGCTCTGGACGTGAGGACTCGAAGGATGCTCTTTATACTGTACAGATGTGTGAGCGATATGTCTGGTGTTGATACAGCGTTTGAAGGACTTTAAATTGTTTAATTGATCATGTCTGTCACGATTAACGGTATCAATGGGCTATAGTTAGCAGGTGTGCATGATTTCAGCAATGTGTATGAATATTCATTAAGGCAAGGTGTGCTAACAAATTTGATAAAAAAGAATCAACGCAATTTTTTTATGTTTGATGGTTTGTTTGATTTTTTCCTCACTTTTGGTTTGTTTCGAAAGTGGTTTTTTTTTAATTTTATTTTTTTATCGGCTTCTATACTCTCGACATGTTTCAAACATTTTAAAACATGTACCATTTGACCCGTATTCCAATAATTGAACGATGCGCCACACAAATGTCCTTACAACTTGATACTGTCTGCAACATTCCCCAAAACATGCTGAGATTCTATAAAGAGGAAAACCAAATGTTCCAATATTCGTTCTTCATTAAGTTGATTTCTAACTGGACCTTAACAGTCAAAGAAAGTAGCAGGAAGACAGTCCACAAACCTCTGATTGACTCAATAACTTTACGTTATCTTTTCTTGGACAATCTTAGTGGCCTTATAAATATGATTAGGCTATTGAAAATGTATCTCACCAAAAAAATTAAGACGGACTACCGAAGTCAAATCTAAGTGTTGGAAAGAGCATTTGCAAAAGTACAAAAGCTGCGCAAAGAGAAGCGAGAAAAATGCAAATGTGGGATTTCCGATGGCGCTGGTGAAGTGATTCGACACCACAATGTAAACCTTGCCACACGAACGGCGAATGATATCGAAGTGACGGATTGGGACAGGCCCAGCTGATCGATTTAAAACTTGATCGTTCCTCCCTAACCCCTCCTTTTTTATTCAAACATCTGTTTCCTGTCGTTGGACCAGTTCATGTTTCACCCACACACACACACGCGGGGGCGCGCGCGCATGCACGCACGCACTCACGCACGCACGCACTCACGCACGCACGCATACACACACACACACTCTCTCTCTATCTTTAGCTCTATCTTTCTCTCCTTCTGAAGCGGTCTCTCTGTCTGTCTATCTGTCTGTATGTGTGTGTGTCTCTCTCTCCCCCTCTTCTGTAGCTCTCTTCTCCCCCCCCCCCTCTCTCCCCCACTCTCCCTCCTTCTCTTCCATGTCTCTTTTCTTTTTTTTATTGCTCTTTCTTTTCAGTCGCTTAAAGCCCCAGTCTGCCTCAAATGGTTTACAGAACGATTTAACTCTTCTCACGAAAAAAGCAGTTCTAACCTTATGGAACGCATTTGCAATAGCATTTAACAGCATTAAATGACACAGTTCGTTTTAATGGCTATTTAGCTTGCGTAAACCACACACCAGATTTCGTGGTTTATTTTACCCCCGAGCCATCGTGGACCCGTGTCACACACTTTCCTTCTTTTTTACAATTTCGTCTGCTAGTGACATGAACTTATCTGCGCCGGGCGGCGGTTAGCTTCAAACAAGCAAGCGATGTGCAGAAAATTCGTCTGCTTGGGGAAACACGACCTTGCGTGGCCTGTATACCTCCGGGCTCCCTCTTTTAAAACGTTCAAAACTTCGAGTTGTACGGATCTTGTCTTGATGAAAAAAGAAATCTTTTATGATTTAAGAATGTTTGTGTTACAAGCTGTCAATTTATTATTTAGATTTTAAAAGTTAGTTCTAGCGCTAAACGAGGCGTGGTACTGGCCACGCAAAAATAAATTCTTTGAAAAATGCTCGCTCTTTACGGAGGGCACCTGGGATGTTCTCAAGCGGTGAGTGTTTTAACGAAAGGGTTTGTACTGTGTGTAAAAGCCTGACAGTGTCTGTGACCAGAAACTGATGGTTTACGTGAAGCTGAGAGTTAAAAATCACTTCTATGCATCATTCAAGGTAGCTTTATCACGATAATGTAAAATCTGTTCAAACATTATACCAATCAAATCAATGCAGGTTAAACCTAGGTTGACATTTAGTTATCCATTCTTGGCCCAATATTATTCATTATGAGGTCATCGATTGTTTTCTTTCGTTTTCTTTCATTTGAGCTTCTGTCCAAACGGTTCGTTACTGTTAACAAAAAAGGACATGGGACCCACAGTGCCACGTACTGTTTCTCTTGGCTCTGGTTTTCAGAAGCTGGGAGAGCCTGGGAGAAGAACTGGTACAACTTGGGGGTTCCATTCCCTGGACCACTGGGGCTGCTGGCAGGTACAGTACGTGTAGTTTGACCACTGGGGCTGCTGGCAGGTACAGTACGTGCAGTTTGACCACTGGGGCTGCTGGCAGGTACAGTACGTGTAGTTTGACCACTGGGGCTGCTGGCAGATACAGTACGTGTAGTTTGACCACTGGGGCTGCTGGCAGGTACAGTACGTGTAGTTTGACCACTGGATGGGGCTGCTGGCAGGTACAGTACGTGCAGTTTGACCACTGGGGCTGCTGGCAGATACAGTACGTGTAGTTTGACCACTGGGGCTGCTGGTAGATACAGTACGTGTAGTTTGACCACTGGGGCTGCTGGCAGATACAGTATGTGTAGTTTGACCACTGGGGCTGCTGGCAGATACAGTACGTGTAGTTTGACCACTGGATGGGGCTGCTGGCAGGTACAGTACGTGTAGTTTGACCATTGGATGGGGCTGCTGGCAGATACAGTACGTGCAGTTTGACCACTGGCAGATACAGTACGTGCAGTTTGACCACTGGGGCTGCTGGCAGGTACAGTACGTGTAGTTTGACCACTGGCAGATACAGTACGTGCAGTTTGACCACTGGCAGATACAGTACGTGCAGTTTGACCACTGGGGCTGCTGGCAGATACAGTATGTGTAGTTTGACCACTGGATAGGGCTGCTGGTAGATACAGTACGTGTAGTTTGACCACTGGGGCTGCTGGCAGATACAGTACGTGTAGTTTGACCACTGGGGCTGCTGGCAGATACAGTACGTGTAGTTTGACCACTGGGGCTGCTGGCAGGTACAGTACGTGTAGTTTGACCACTGGATGGGGCTGCTGGCAGATACAGTACGTGAAGTTTGACCACTGGGGCTGCTGGCAGGTACAGTACGTGTAGTTTGACCACTGGGGCTGCTGGCAGGTACAGTACGTGTAGTTTGACCACTGGGGCTGCTGGCAGGTACAGTATGTGTAGTTTGACCACTGGGGCTGCTGGTAGATACAGTATGTGTAGTTTGACCACTGGATAGGGCTGCTGGCAGATACAGTACGTGTAGTTTGACCATTGGATGGGGCTGCTGGCAGATACAGTATGTGTAGTTTGACCACTGGGGCTGCTGGCAGGTACAGTACGTGTAGTTTGACCACTGGCAGATACAGTACGTGTAGTTTGACCACTGGCAGATACAGTACGTGCAGTTTGACCACTGGGGCTGCTGGCAGGTACAGTACGTGTAGTTTGACCACTGGATAGGGCTGCTGGCAGATACAGTATGTGTAGTTTGACCACTGGATGGGGCTGCTGGCAGATACAGTACGTGTAGTTTGACCACTGGGGCTGCTGGCAGATACAGTACGTGTAGTTTGACCACTGGGGCTGCTGGCAGGTACAGTACGTGTAGTTTGACCACTGGGGCTGCTGGCAGGTACAGTACGTGTAGTTTGACCACTGGGGCTGCTGGCAGGTACAGTACGTGTAGTTTGACCACTGGATGGGGCTGCTGGCAGGTACAGTACGTGTAGTTTGACCACTGGGGCTGCTGGTAGATACAGTACGTGTAGTTTGACCACTGGGGCTGCTGGCAGATACAGTACGTGTAGTTTGACCACTGGATGGGGCTGCTGGCAGGTACAGTACGTGTAGTTTGACCACTGGGGCTGCTGGCAGATACAGTACGTGTAGTTTGACCATTGGATGGGGCTGCTGGCAGATACAGTACGTGTAGTTTGACCACTGGGGCTGCTGGCAGATACAGTACGTGTAGTTTGACCACTGGGGCTGCTGGCAGGTACAGTACGTGTAGTTTGACCATTGGATGGGGCTGCTGGCAGATACAGTACGTGTAGTTTGACCACTGGGGCTGCTGGCAGATACAGTACGTGTAGTTTGACCATTGGATGGGGCTGCTGGCAGGTACAGTACGTGTAGTTTGACCATTGGATGGGGCTGCTGGCAGATACTGTACGTGTAGTTTGACCACTGGGGCTGCTGGCAGATACAGTACGTGTAGTTTGACCATTGGATGGGGCTGCTGGCAGGTACAGTACGTGTAGTTTGACCACTGGGGCTGCTGGCAGATACAGTACGTGTAGTTTGACCACTGGATGGGGCTGCTGGCAGGTACAGTACGTGTAGTTTGACCATTGGATGGGGCTGCTGGCAGATACAGTACGTGTAGTTTGACCACTGGGGCTGCTGGCAGATACAGTACGTGTAGTTTGACCACTGGGGCTGCTGGCAGATACAGTACGTGTAGTTTGACCACTGGATGGGGCTGCTGGCAGATACAGTACGTGTAGTTTGACCACTGGATGGGGCTGCTGGCAGATACAGTACGTGTAGTTTGACCATTGGATGGGGCTGCTGGCAGATACAGTACGTGTAGTTTGACCACTGGGGCTGCTGGCAGATACAGTACGTGTAGTTTGACCATTGGATGGGGCTGCTGGCAGATACAGTACGTGTAGTTTGACCACTGGGGCTGCTGGCAGATACAGTACGTGCAGTTTGACCACTGGATGGGGCTGCTGGCAGATACAGTACGTGCAGTTTGACCATTGGATGGGGCTGCTGGCAGATACAGTACGTGTAGTTTGACCACTGGGGCTGCTGGCAGATACAGTACGTGCAGTTTGACCATTGGATGGGGCTGCTGGCAGATACAGTATGTGTAGTTTGACCATTGGATGGGGCTGCTGGCAGATACAGTACGTGTAGTTTGACCACTGGATGGGGCTGCTGGCAGGTACAGTACGTGTAGTTTGACCACTGGGGCTGCTGGCAGGTACAGTACGTGTAGTTTGACCACTGGGGCTGCTGGCAGATACAGTACGTGCAGTTTGACCACTGGATGGGGCTGCTGGCAGATACAGTACGTGTAGTTTGACCACTGGATGGGGCTGCTGACAGATACAGTACGTGTAGTTTGACCACTGGATGGGGCTGCTGGCAGATACAGTACGTGTAGTTTGACCACTGGGGCTGCTGGCAGATACAGTACGTGTAGTTTGACCACTGGGGCTGCTGGCAGATACAGTATGTGTAGTTTGACCACTGGATGGGGCTGCTGGCAGATACAGTACGTGTAGTTTGACCACTGGATGGGGCTGCTAGCAGATACAGTACGTGTAGTTTGACCACTGGGGCTGCTGGCAGATACAGTACGTGTAGTTTGACCACTGGGGCTGCTGGCAGGTACAGTACGTGTAGTTTGACCACTGGGGCTGCTGGCAGGTACAGTACGTGTAGTTTGACCACTGGATAGGGCTGCTGGCAGATACAGTACGTGTAGTTTGACCACTGGGGCTGCTGGCAGATACAGTACGTGTAGTTTGGGCTGCTGGCAGATACAGTACGTGTAGTTTGACCACTGACAAGACATTCTGGACACCACACCCTCAAAGTGACCGGCAGGTTGGTGGTGCCACATTTGGGTCAAGCCATGGTTTGTTTGATTTGTGTATACAGTAAATTACCGTAATTCCTAGTTTATGTCTTATTGAAACTTACAACGCCAAGAAAAAAAAGTTGTAGTCAAATAAAGCACAACTAATTAAGTACTTCAGAATTTGTCTCCCTCCACCCCCCTCCCCCGCACTTTGGGCTATGTCTCCCTCCACCCCCCTCCCCCTCACTTTGGGCTATGTGTCCTGCTTTACCAACCCATGTGCCTATCGATGCACCTACATTAAGGATCGGCAAGATTCAAGTTCAATGTTCCAATTTCCATCAAGCTGCTACAAGTTATCGCCGTTTAGAGACAGAGAGAACGAGGGTGGTTTGGAGCAGCGGGTGTGTGTCAGTCTGTGAGTAAACGAGTAAAAAAAAGAATGTGTTATTTTGGCATGTTTTCATGGTTGTAGAAAACAGTGCCGGTCTGACACACACATGAAAGACAGGCTGTTATTACCTGCCCCAGACATACACAAAGCCACACAGGCCCACACATACCACACAGGCCCACACATACCACACAGCCCCACACATACCACACAGCCCCACACATACCACACAGGCCCACACATACCACACAGGCCCACACATACCACACAGGCCCACACATACCACACAGGCCCACACATACCACACAGGCCCACACATACCACACAGGCCCACACATACCACACAGGCCCACACATACCACACAGGCCCACACATACCACACAGGCCCACACATACCACACAGGCCCACACATACCACACAGGCCCACACATACCACACAGGCCCACACATACCACACAGGCCCACACATACCACACAGGCCCACACATACCACACAGGCCCACACATACCACACAGGCCCACACATACCACACAGGCCCACACATACCACACAGGCCCACACATACCACACAGGCCCACACATACCACACAGGCCCACACATACCACACAGGCCCACACATACCACACAGGCCCACACAGGCCCACACATACCACACAGGCCCACACATACCACACAGGCCCACACATACCACACAGGCCCACACATACCACACAGCCCCACACATACCACACAGCCCCACACACGCATCACTGGTTTGTGTGTAATCTTTATTAATACCATTACCTTTTCATGGCATTAGGGCAAATGCTGATCAACCAATGTGACTGCAATCCTTATCTATTTCAGCAAATTTCATAAAAATGTGACAGCTAGCATACAAAAAAACTCAGTAAAGTTGCACAACACCGTTCATGTTTAGCACTGAAAACCGTCGGCGTGTTAAAATGTACTGATGTAAATACAGGTCTGCCTACCCTCCAAGTGAAATTAAGCTTCAGGGACAAAGTTCTGTTGAAGATTAAAAGAAGTCGATTTTGCGCGAAGTGCAACAGTCGAGGTTGCGCGAAGCGCAAGCAAGCCGGCTAGGGGGGTCCGGGGGAATTTTTTTGAGTTTCCGGGACGCATTTCGAACATCCGTATTTTCCGGAACACTTGATAAAATTTATTGATTTCCGGGACAAATACGGAAATTCCGTAACGGTAGGCAGACCTGTTAAAATATATTTTGAGTTTTCCTAACCACGGGGTCTAACACTGAAAAAAAGTTCCAAACGAAAGAAAATAAAACTGAATAGCTTATTTCATTAATACAACCGTTTATCCGTGTGAACAATTTCCCATCTTTTCATTTTAAATGTCCACAAACCTTCATATCTGACTTTTGTGAATTCAGAAGCTTGAAATTCCAAAAAAAGAAAGATAAATAAATATGTTTTTGTGCATTTTGTTCAGCATCATCTTTTCTACAAAAAACGAAAACAAAACGAAATTCCAGAATACCGGTCTTCTTGCACGCTGTCACAAATGCTGAAAAGAAACTTTCTGAAAGAGAAATATTTTTCATCATGAGTGAAAGTCCACTTACATGCCCAAACAAAGAAAGAATTGTTCTAACAAAAATATATAGGCTGCCAGCAAAATACAAGACTGAGAGGCAGGGAGAGGCGTCTGATTGTTTATGAACTTCGGCATCGCAAATGGTTTCAGATGATGTGGCCAGGAAAAGGCTTACTCAAGTGACAAAAATCAAAGAATTTATTGCATGCAAGTACTGTTGCATTCCACCCGAGTTTAAGAAAAATATCATGCAGGTTATAGGGCGGATACAGTTACGATCATTAAAACAGAACATTCATGCATGCCTTATTCAATGCTGCACGCTCCAAATCTCATGACAGATACTTCAGCGGGAAGTATATACGTGAGTCCTATGGGCTAACCCACGTTATAATGACCACTGTACAAAACACACAAATGACAAGTATTTACAAAAATTCACACAAGTCTGGGCATAAATACAAAACCATCAATACAAACCAGTGGATATGTACATCTACCATACACAATCACAAGAGAACTACTATCTTCTGTGCGAAATTCTACTAAAATTACCTTAATACCCTTAAGTATACAGTATACATACAGTGAATTACAGGAGAGAGTGGGAGAAAACCAAGCATATTCTGACATGGTACACTTGTGCAAAAGCACACTGTGATCTGGAAACAAACTACTGGTTTGTCTCCACTGGAACAGGCTAAAATATCAGTCTTTTCGCGTGGCACAACACACAGCTGAAAGAATAACGGTTCAAATAAGGTGAACAAGAGAAACCTGTGGAGGCTCTACAAAAGACCACCAGCTTCATATCCAGAGCTGGACTCCAAGTGTCAAGGCGATCGACAAGAAGAAGAAGGTGAAGAAGAATGATTACTCATGTGGCAAAATTACATTGGTAAGAGTAAAAAAAAAAAAAGCATACTAGCCTTTGACGTTACTCACTGTCATTATTGCATTCACAGCATCCACTAAAAGAAACGAAAATGAAAATAAGCTGTGTGGAGGTGTAAGCTTGCAAACGTTCACTGTCCATGGATTGACACAAGCGGTCAGGCTTCACACAAAATGGGTATACATGTAAGTGAAATTCAGACATTTCTGTGAATTACTCAAACCCAAGAACCAAGAACAAAACACATCAAAAGTGGAATACATGGGGAAATATTTTGCTAAACTGTAACATTCCTGCATATTTATATCCAGCTAGCTTCTGTTCACAAATAATCAACTGTATATTTGTTTACAGCATAACACCTATAACCCACAAACCTAAATATGTACATGTAAAATATCACACACACACACACACACATGTACGCACACACACGCACAAACAAACACACACGCACACTTTTCAGCCCACAGACACACACACTTTTCAGCCCAAAGACACACTTTTCAGCCCTAACAGACACACACACTTTTCAGCCCAAAGACACACATTTTTCAGCCCTAACAGACACACACATACATCAACTGGACTTGTAACTGGAAACTGCCTTATGCACAAACTATGACAGTACCCCTAGGTACACTGGGATATGTTTATTAGCTCTCCACCTTCAGCCACTGTCAACAACTCAAACCAACTATCACAGTACCCCTAGGTACACTGGGATATGTTTATTAGCTCTCCACCTTCAGCCACTGTCAACAACTCAAACCAACTTGCCATTAAGAAACGAAAGCCTAAAACAAAAAGACAAAAATCTGTAGCTGAGGAAAACAGAAGCAACAAAACACCAAACCAAAGCAAACCAAAGCAAACCCAAACCCACTGCAAGACCTAACAAAACTAGGAAAAATAATATTCATACACACACAATCAAATAGTTTTTGATAAAATGTTAGAATTCTGCCACCGAAGAACATGCTTGACGTTCAAAATTATGTTGATAAACTGCTTTACGTTCTAGCATGGCAATGCAATAAAGCTGTCAATGTTTACATAAACTTCAGATGCAAATCATCTCATGAATGATCCCAGATCTGTCCCAGCATCTGTGTGGAATAACAACATCCTCCCACTGGAACACTTACCAACAATCGACAGCCTGGCTGCTTTTTTCTGCAGAGTGGTTATTTTTGTGAATGAAGTCATTGTCAATCAGCAAAGTGAATTCATCAAAACGTCCCACTCTGCAGAAGAATCAGCCACACTGCTGGTTTTGTGTATGTGTGCAAGTACCTGGATGCTCTGATGTAGCGTAAAAGCCAGGACAGATTTGTAGTGGTGTGCATGAGCGTACGGTACAGTCGAACCTGTCCTAGCAACCACCTCTCCATAACCTGTCCTAGCAACCACCTCTCCATAACCTGTCCTAGCAACCACCTCTCCATAACCTGTCCTAGCAACCACCTCTCCATAACCTGTCCTAGCAACCACCTCTCCATAACCTGTCCTAGCAACCACCTCTCCATAACCTGTCCTAGCAACCACCTCTCCATAACCTGTCCCAGCAACCACCTCTCCATAACCTGTCCTAGCAACCACCTCTCCATAACCTGTCCTAGCAACCACCTCTCCATAACCTGTCCTAGCAACCACCTCTCCATAACCTGTCCTAGCAACCACCTCTCCATAACCTGTCCTAGCAACCACCTCTCCATAACCTGTCCTAGCAACCACCTCTCCATAACCTGTCCTAGCAACCACCTCTCCATAACCTGTCCTAGCAACCACCTCTCCATAACCTGTCCTAGCAACCACCTCTCCATAACCTGTCCTAGCAACCACCTCTCCATAACCTGTCCCAGCAACCACCTCTCCATAACGACCACCTGCCTTATGCAGCCATCTCCTGACGCGTTGTTTTTCTCTCTTTTTAATTCACCTGTCCATAGAGACCACTTGTCCATAGAGACCACTTTTGGTCGGACCCTTTGTTAGTCATTGCAGACAGGTGCTACTTCACATGTATCTGTAAGCAAAAATGGACTGGTTGGAAGATTCAAGGTCGTCAGGCCTCATTGTTTTTCATCTCATGAAATAAACTGCCTGGAAATGGGAACTTTTCTTTTTCAATTTATCAGCTATCACTTCTTACCAAAGCCGAAAAAATCCATAACATCGGTCAACAATTTCAAAAGACTGTCAAAGTTTTCATACCGACTATACAGGCGGTCCTTCATTGAGCAGTCTTTTCACCCAAATCTCAGTGCTAAAGCTTCGTGCAGCTAGCTTCGTGCGGCCAGCTTCGCGTAGTCCACTTCGTCCAGTTAAGGACAGGCTGAACAATGTGGGTTGATACAGTTAATGTGTGACACATCAATTACCTCTACACAGCGAGAAGTTATTAACCCTCTGCCCCACACCCACCCAACACCATCTTTAAACAACTTACATCATGACAACAAGTCTATGGATACACTCAACTTTTTCTCTGAATGAATTAGCATGAGACAATCTGAATAACATGCAGAACATACTTTCCCCTTCTCTATTCAGAGCGGGACAAAGAACTAAAGAATGTAACTAACCAATAAAGATTTTAATTTTTTTGTTTATATCTGGCATGAGGCAATCTAAATTGGCACAGACGATCTAATCATAATTGCTCACTGATTAATACAGGAGGAAGAACTAAAGAATGCAACTGACTAGAAAAGATTCCGAAAGAATCAGAATACAGAAAAATACCTCAATCGCATCACAAGCTGAAATGAACAGCCCCTTTAAAGCGACTGCACAGGCGTGAAAGAAGGCAGACGCTTTAAGAAAAGAAAAATAAAGGAACAAAAAACGACAACAGAACAGCTTTCCCACACAAAAAGGCTTTCATTTTCTTTGCAATCAGCAAATAAACCATGTCAACAGCAGTCACATATGTACAGACACTTAATAACAACAAAGACATAATAAAAAGCACACTGTATGTACATTTTCAACATGATATGAATGAATTCTTTGCTGCAAACCAGATTCTTCAGTTTGTGGCCAAGAATCGTCTATAACAGCAGCACATTACTGGCGAGAATGCATACATTATGAGGATTACATTATGAAATCACTGGGACTTTAACACAAGACCTGAATATTCCTCAACGCAAAATGGAGGAACAAATCTAGGGGACAATCCAAGTGTGTTACTTAGTTACACCCCACAAACCAAACTTTCCTCACTGACTAAACGAGCGTGATCTAGTCGTCATCTCATAGCTGGTTTCGCTTGATGGTGAGGAAGCCGTAACTGGACTCCAACCCCCCCCCCCCCCCCCCCCCCCCCCCAGTTACACCCCCCAAACCAAACTTTCCTCACCGACTAAACGAGCGTGATCTAGTTGTCATCTCATAGCTGGTTCCTCTCCATGATTAGGAATCCGTTGCCAGACTCCTATCCCCCCCCCCCCCCCCCCCTCCCTCAGTGACAAATCTAGCGGTATCTAGTGGCCAGGTCATAGATGGTTCCACTCGATGGTGAGGAATCCGTTGTTGGACTCTTGGTTCATGTTGCGTGCGATGGTCTGGGGGATGTTGTGTTGGAACCAGATTTTCTGGATGTTGTCGTACTGATCCTTGCACAGCGTCAGGGGGTTCCCGCGCCTGTACACACACACACAACAAACATTCTCATTAGTGAAGACATTTGAAAGGCATTGTGACGGGCCAAGTGGCACAGCGTCAGGGGGTTCCCGCGCCTGTACACACACACACAACAAACATTCTCATTAGTGAAGGCATTGTGACGGGCCAAGTGGCACAGCGTCAGGGGGTTCCCGCGCCTGTACACACACACACAACAAACATTCTCATTAGTGAAGGCATTGTGACGGGCCAAGTGGCACAGCGTCAGGGGGTTCCCGCGCCTGTACACACACACACAACAAACATTCTCATTAGTGAAGGCATTGTGACGGGCCAAGTGGCACAGCGTCAGGGGGTTCCCGCGCCTGTACACACACACAGAACAAACATTCTCATTAGTGAAGACATTTGAAAGGCATTGTGACGGGCCAAGTGGCACAGCGTCAGGGGGTTCCCGCGCCTGTACACACACACAGAACAAACATTCTCATTAGTGAAGGCATTTGAAAGGCATTGTGACGGGCGAAGTGGCGCAGTGGTAAGACGTTGGCCTCCTAATCGGAGGGTCGTGAGTTCAAATCCCGGCCGCCTGGTGGGTAAAGGGTGGAGATTTTTCAGATCTCCCAGGTCAACTTATGTGCAGACCTGCTTGTGACTTAACCCCCTTCATGTGTACACGCAAGCACAAGGCCAAGTGTGTACAGAAAAGATCCTGTAATCCATGTCAGAGTTCAATGGGTTATAGAGACACGAAAATACCCTGCATGCTTCCCCCGGAAATCGGCGTATGCTGCCTGAATGGGGGGGGGGGGGGGGGGGGGGGGGGGGGGGGTAAAAACCCACTAATGCAAACACATGAGTGAACGTGGGAGTTTCAGCCCATGAACGAAGAAGAAGAAGAAAGGCATTAGCAGGAGTTTTCCTTTCATTTCATTCACTCTATTATCCCAATGCTGGAAAATTCGGGTCGCTTCCTCCCAGTGCCGGTGGAAAGCCAACAGCAACTAGAGTGGTACTACACGGGTGCCTGCGTGTTTAGGTGTAATCAGCCACCTGCACTTACGGCAGAGTGACCGAGGTCTTTTACGTGCCACTGTGGTGACATGGGGTTGGGACATGAATACCGTCTCTGAGTCTGCACAAAAAGTTGACCCGTGTCCGACCCTGCTGGGATTCGAACCTGTCACCTTAGGATCACAAATCCACTGCTCTACCAACTGAGCTACCCAGGCCCCGTGGCACAGTGGTTGGAGCGCCTGCCTCTCACGCTGAAGGTTGTGGGTTCAATCTCCAAACGGGCCAAATACAAATACCAGCTTTTTTTTTAGCGCTTTCAGCTTATGTCTTGTAGGCATTGGAATAGACAATGTTCAAAACTAACTCTGTCTAGTTTGTATGGGTAAGAGTTGTTTTTCTTGGCAACATTGAGGCAAGCATTCCCACATATTGTTGGCTAATCACTAGTGACTGACTTGTCTCCACATGAGGTTGTGGTCTCTTATACACTAGTAGGCTGGGCAAAAACGGGACTCCGCGATAACAGAGAACAGCATGAGGCAAGCATCAACCGTGAGCCATTATTTCCTCAAAATGTCCAAACTTGTTTCCAAAACACAGTCCAATTCTGAAAATCTCAGGATTTGAGGGGGTAACATTTGTTTTTCTTTTTTCTCCAAAGATGAGCCATTACCTCAAGCCCTGGTCTGACTCTCCATAAGAATCGAGGTAAGGCGCCGGCAGGAAGCACCCCTTGGCCTTCCCAGACAGCAGCAGTATCTGGCAGTCCCGTACCCTGCACAAAGGCAACAACAATGTCTCATCAACAAACAAAAATCAACAAAAAAAATTCATCAGAGTGTCTGGTGAAACTCACAACAGTGGATCTAGACACCTTGTACCTATCACTACATTGATCTAGACACCTTATACCTATCACTACATTGATCTAGACACCTTATACCTATCACTACATTGATCTAGACACCTTATACCTATCACTACATTGATCTAGACACCTTGTACCTATCACTACATTGATCAGAGTGTCTGGTGAAACTCACAACAGTGGATCTAGACACCTTGTACCTATCACTACATTGATCTAGACACCTTATACCTATCACTACATTGATCTAGACACCTTGTACCTATCACTACATTGATCTAGACACCTTGTACCTATCACTACATTGATCTAGACACCTTATACCTATCACTACATTGATCTAGACACCTTATACCTATCACTACATTGATCTAGACACCTTATACCTATCACTACATTGATCTAGACACCTTGTACCTATCACTACATTGATCTAGACACCTTGTACCTATCACTACATTGATCTAGACACCTTGTACCTATCACTACATTGATCTAGACACCTTATACCTATCACTACATTGATCTAGACACCTTATACCTATCACTACATTGATCTAGACACCTTATACCTATCACTACATTGATCTAGACACCTTATACCTATCACTACATTGATCTAGACACCTTATACCTATCACTACATTGATCTAGACACCTTATACCTATCACTACATTGATCTAGACACCTTATACCTATCACTACATTGATCTAGACACCTTATACCTATCACTACATTGATCTAGACACCTTATACCTATCACTACATTGATCTAGACACCTTATACCTATCACTACATTGATCTAGACACCTTGTACCTATCACTACATTGATCTAGACACCTTATACCTATCACTACATTGATCTAGACACCTTATACCTATCACTACATTGATCTAGACACCTTATACCTATCACTACATTGATCTAGACACCTTATCCCTATCACTACATTGATCTAGACACCTTATACCTATCACTACATTGATCTAGACACCTTATACCTATCACTACATTGATCTAGACACCTTGTACCTATCACTACATTGATCCAAAAACAAATAGACTGCCAAAATTCAGAATAAAAAAAACAAGACTGTTAAGTTATTGGAACGTTTAATTATTGACAAAACTAAATGTTACATTTACAGTACGTCGACCCCGTGGTGTTTTTTTTTAAACAGACAGACAGACAAACATTTATGATACGTATAATGAACATTACATTGGTAAGATTTTCTTCAATAAAATTCTGATAAAAACTGGAGAAAACAAACACCATCATCCTGTACCTCCAAAGACAAGCTGCCAACCAACACTTTCTTCCTTCCCCTAGTACTCCTCGTGATGCCATTCTTTCTAGTTCACTTGGTATTTTCACCAGGAAAATATACCCACTGATTTACTAACATACTTTCCAGTTGTCTCTTTGTCTTTTTTTTCTTATTTCTTTGCAAATAGACGTTTTCTGGAAATAACTCTGTCAAGATTTTTGCAGGATACAGCCCCAGCGTGGAACATGCTCCGGATGTTGTGAAATAACTCTGTCAAGATTTGTGCAGGATACAGCCCCAGCGAGGAACATGCTCCGGATGTTGTGAAATAACTCTGTCAAGATTTGTGCAGGATACAGCCCCAGCGTGGAACATGCTCCGGATGTTGTGAAATAACTCTGTCAAGATTGTTGCAGGATACAGCCCCAGCGTGGAACATGCTCCGGATGTTGTGAAATAACTCTGTCAAGATTTGTGCAGGATACAGCCCCAGCGTGGAACATGCTCCGGATGTTGTGAAATAACTCTGTCAAGATTTTTGCAGGATACAGCCCCAGCGTGGAACATGCTCCGGATGTTGTGAAATAACTCTTGTCAAGATTTGTGCAGGATACAGCCCCAGCGTGGAACATGCTCCGGATGTTGTGAAATAACTCTGTCAAGATTTGTGCAGGATACAGCCCCAGCGTGGAACATGCTCCGGATGTTGTGAAATAACTCTGTCAAGATTGTTGCAGGATACAGCCCCAGCGTGGAACATGCTCCGGATGTTGTGAAATAACTCTGTCAGGATTGTTGAAGGATACAGCCCCAGCGTGGAACATGCTCCGGATGTTGTGAAATAACTCTGTCAAGATTGTTGCAGGATACAGCCCCAGCGTGGAACATGCTCCGGATGTTGTGAAATAACTCCGTCAAGATTTTTGCACGATACAGCCCCAGCGTGGAACATGCTCCAGATGTTGTGAAATAACTCCGTCAAGATTTGTGCAGGATACAGCCCCAGCGTGGAACATGCTCCGGATGTTGTGAAATAACTCTGTCAAGATTTGTGCAGGATACAGCCCCAGCGTGGAACATGCTCCGGATGTTGTGAAATAACTCTGTCAAGATTGTTGCAGGATACAGCCCCAGCGTGGAACATGCTCCGGATGTTGTGAAATAACTCTGTCAAGATTTTTGCAGGATACAGCCCCAGCGTGGAACATGCTCCGGATGTTGTGAAATAACTCTGTCAAGATTGTTGCAGGATACAGCCCCAGCGTGGAACATGCTCCGGATGTTGTGAAATAACTCTGTCAAGATTTTTGCAGGATACAGCCCCAGCGTGGAACATGCTCCGGATGTTGTGAAATAACTCTGTCAAGATTGTTGCAGGATACAGCCCCAGCGTGGAACATGCTCCGGATGTTGTGAAATAACTCTGTCAAGATTGTTGCACGATACAGCCCCAGCGTGGAACATGCTCCGGATGTTGTGAAATAACTCTGTCAAGATTTTTGCAGGATACAGCCCCAGCGTGGAACATGCTCCGGATGTTGTGAAAAGCGTATCCGAGGTAAAGAGGCTCTTACTGTTCCAGACCATGATAATCCTGACACGAGTTACTTTTGAAAATCGTCTATTATATTCACTTTCTCCCCAGGCTGGGCATCCACCCCAACACATCACTACCCCACACCTCCCACCCCAAAACCTAATCTCTTTGTACACATGCCTACCTGAGGAAGATGCCGTTTCCAGCGCCACATGCGTCGGTGTGCTGTGTGGCGGCGCCCACAGTGGTGCCCTCTATGTCCGTCTGGCAGCAGTAGCTCTGAGAGCACAGCATGGCACCGCACACCAGGCACCGTGTAGGGGCTCGGCTGTCGTCTGCTTCAGACTTGGGGCACCTGTCATCAACATGTCCAGTGAAGGTTACCGAACAAAGATTTTCTAAACATAGTGGGGATATTGCTGAGTCGAAAGCAACGCTAGCTTCAAAACCATTGTCGCTATCCGTGTGTACAGTAGTTGCTTTGCTACCATTGTCGCTATCCGTGTGTACAGTAGTTGCTTTGCTACCATTGTCGCTATCCGTGTGTACAGTAGTTGCTTTGCTACCATTGTCGCTATCCGTGTGTACAGTAGTTGCTTTGCTACCATTGTCGCTATCCGTGTGTACAGTAGTTGCTTTGCTACCATTGTCGCTATCCGTGTGTACAGTAGTTGCTTTGCTACCATTGTCGCTATCCGTGTGTACAGTAGTTGCTTTGCTACCATTGTCGCTATCCGTGTGTACAGTAGTTGCTTTGCTACCATTGTCGCTATCCGTGTGTACAGTAGTTGCTTTGCTACCATTGTCGCTATCCGTGTGTACAGTAGTTGCTTTGCTACCATTGTCGCTATCCGTGTGTACAGTAGTTGCTTTGCTACCATTGTCGCTATCCGTGTGTACAGTAGTTGCTTTGCTACCATTGTGGCTATCCGTGTGTACAGTAGTTGCTTTGCTACCATTGTCGCTATCCGTGTGTACAGTAGTTGCTTTGCTACCATTGTCGCTATCCGTGTGTACAGTAGTTGCTTTGCTACCATTGTGGCTATCCGTGTGTACAGTAGTTGCTTTGCTACCATTGTCGCTATCCGTGTGTACAGTAGTTGCTTTGCTACCATTGTCGCTATCCGTGTGTACAGTAGTTGCTTTGCTACCATTGTCGCTATCCGTGTGTACAGTAGTTGCTTTGCTACCATTGTCGCTATCCGTGTGTACAGTAGTTGCTTTGCTACCATTGTGGCTATCCGTGTGTACAGTAGTTGCTTTGCTACCATTGTGGCTATCCGTGTGTACAGTAGTTGCTTTGCTACCATTGTCGCTATCCGTGTGTACAGTAGTTGCTTTGCTACCATTGTCGCTATCCGTGTGTACAGAAGTTGCTTTGCTACCATTGTCGCTATCCGTGTGTACAGTAGTTGCTTTGCTACCATTGTCGCTATCCGTGTGTACAGTAGTTGCTTTGCTACCATTGTCGCTATCCGTGTGTACAGAAGTTGCTTTGCTACCATTGTCGCTATCCGTGTGTACAGAAGTTGCTTTGCTACCATTGTCGCTATCCGTGTGTACAGTAGTTGCTTTGCTACCATTGTCGCTATCCGTGTGTACAGTAGTTGCTTTGCTACCATTGTCGCTATCCGTGTGTACAGTAGTTGCTTTGCTACCATTGTCGCTATCCGTGTGTACAGTAGTTGCTTTGCTACCATTGTCGCTATCCGTGTGTACAGTAGTTGCTTTGCTACCATTGTCGCTATCCGTGTGTACAGTAGTTGCTTTGCTACCATTGTCGCTATCCGTGTGTACAGTAGTTGCTTTGCTACCATTGTGGCTATCCGTGTGTACAGTAGTTGCTTTGCTACCATTGTCGCTATCCGTGTGTACAGTAGTTGCTTTGCTACCATTGTCGCTATCCGTGTGTACAGTAGTTGCTTTGCTACCATTGTCGCTATCCGTGTGTACAGTAGTTGCTTTGCTACCATTGTCGCTATCCGTGTGTACAGTAGTTGCTTTGCTACCATTGTCGCTATCCGTGTGTACAGTAGTTGCTTTGCTACCATTGTCGCTATCCGTGTGTACAGTAGTTGCTTTGCTACCATTGTCGCTATCCGTGTGTACAGTAGTTGCTTTGCTACCATTGTCGCTATCCGTGTGTACAGTAGTTGCTTTGCTACCATTGTCGCTATCCGTGTGTACAGTAGTTGCTTTGCTACCATTGTCGCTATCCGTGTGTACAGTAGTTGCTTTGCTACCATTGTGGCTATCCGTGTGTACAGTAGTTGCTTTGCTACCATTGTCGCTATCCGTGTGTACAGTAGTTGCTTTGCTACCATTGTCGCTATCCGTGTGTACAGTAGTTGCTTTGCTACCATTTATTGCTACTTGATAGTTACTTTCCATAATAAGGGGGCAAGATGGCTTACACTATTTCTTCTTTTTCATCATGAAAAGAAGAACAGAGCAAAGCTGATGCAAAACTACTGGAAGCAAAAGTAGAAACTATGTCCAGTTTTACACCAGAACAGACTAAGATTGACATTAACTCTCATCAACAAACAAAAAATACAACCCATAAAAGTGCTAATAACTTCTGCATCTGTACAACGAATTGCTTCATATTTGGTGTACATTAACTTCAGCTTATGCATGATGTAATGAAGAGTTTCAAATTTATAGGTCAAGTGGTCTGTTTCTTCTGCTCTTTCAAAAAATGAATCCAAATTGAGGGATTGGCAGAACTGTAGGAGGTTTGACATTGAGCTGTAGCCCCTCTCACACACCAACACCCTCCACATTGGCTGCAGATGAATGTAACACAAATACTAGCTTCCACCAATAGCATAAACGTACGTGAACTGTGAGGCCTCGTTGATGAGCTCGCTGTAGTCCTTGGGCAGCGTGATGAGGCGGTGGACGGTGCGGGGGTACTTCATCAGCGGTGTGTTGGTGGCCGACAGACGATCGCGCACAGTGCGACTGCAGCACCAGCTGTAGGGAAGGAAAAGCTTGCATCATGAAACAAGACAGTCGTTAACACATGTCATCCAAAGTAGGCTCAGAATATGACATGAGACTATAGAAGAATTGCTGTCTTTATGATAAGTGAGCCTACCTACTTTTTGCCTGCAGCCTTAAACCCTTTTCTGCAGTATTTAATTCAGGGGTTGTGTGCATATGTGTGTGTGTGTGGGGGGGGGGAGAATAATGCATGCAGCAAGCTTAAACTGTGTGTGTGTGTGTGTGCATGCCTGTGTGCGTGCATGCATGGGTGCGTGCACGTTTTAGAGCCATGTTTCAGTAACAACACTTTTTCTGACCCAACTCTACTTTTATCAGTGATGGGACATTGTGTGCTGCACCAAATCCGTAAAAAGAAGACAGGTATGTCAAACCTACTGACCTCTTGACTAAGGACTTGGTGTGCTGGCCAGCGAACAGGAGAGAGATGTCTTTGGGCAAAGCCAGGTAGTTGCACAGGTGACCGAACTCATCAGTTTCTCTATCTGCAATACAAAATCAATACTTTAATCAAGAACACAAAATCCACTTCATCTTGAATTATGCAATAAATTTGTTTGGCAAAGTAACATATATCTGATACTACTCATACATCCCATGATCCATCTCACTGTATTCAAGTTTTGACAGCTATCTCACAATTAAGCCCCGTAAAAATGACGTCCTGTGTACTGAAAGAACACTTGAAGTTGATTCAGGGTGGCGGCCAACCTCACCCAGGGCTATACAGTGGAACCCCTCTCCCAAAATCTGATAAAATCAGGTCTTACAAGGAAGGGAGTCTTAACAAGGATGGTAATCTACAGACATTATGAACGGAAAAGCTCAAAAAGTAGGGTCTTAAAAGGGACGTTTCGCTATATCGGGAGATACCATTCGGACAGTGTGTAGGCATACGACTGTGATCTGAAAAGCAGCAAGTGACATCATTCATACTCTTCTGCTATGTCAAACCCAAAACATCAAACAGCATAAGATAAGAGCTAAGGTGTTGCAGGGTCCTTTTCTTTCTGAAGGGCTCCTCTCTGCTTGTGACCAACATTTGAAAGAACTTTGTTGGGACCCTTCTCCTTACTTGAGACACACTCTCTGATGTTAAAACACTAGCTGCAATAGATGACGATCGGAAATAACTGTCAAGTTGGTATGGGTTGGAGAAGTGTAGCCATCCTTTGTTTCCATAGAAACACTGAGGCAAGCCTACAATGTCACATGTAGCTTGTCTCAGTGTTTCAATGAAAAAGCAATGAAAAAAAGCAAAAGCAAGCAACCCATAAAAACCTTATTTCCCTGGTTTGTCTATGAAACAGGTCTGATAACGATGCCCATAAAGACCTTATTTCCCTGGTTTGTCTATGAAACAGGTCTGATAACGATGCCCATAAAGACCTTATTTCCCTGGTTTGTCTATGAAACAGGTCTGATAACGATGCCCATAAAGACCTTATTTCCCTGGTTTGTCTATGAAACAGGTCTGATAACGATGCCCATAAAGACCTTATTTCCCTGGTTTGTCTATGAAACAGGTCTGATAACGATGCCCATAAAGACCTTATTTCCCTGGTTTGTCTATGAAACAGGTCTGATAACGATGCCCATAAAGACCTTATTTCCCTGGTTTGTCTATGAAACAGGTCTGATAACGATGCCCATAAAGACCTTATTTCCCTGGTTTGTCTATGAAACAGGTCTGATAACGATGCCCATAAAGACCTTATTTCCCTGGTTTGTCTATGAAACAGGTCTGATAACGATGCCCATAAAGACCTTATTTCCCTGGTTTGTCGATGAAACAGGTCTGATAACGATGCCCATATAATCATGATGGGCCTACATTTGTACACCCGCATACAAACTCTGACCCCCCCATACCAAAAGACGCATTCATACTCCCAACACTCAGCCACTTACCATGCAGAGATATAGGGGCCACAACTCCAGTGAGGTGATGGTAGAAAAGCGCAGCGCAGCGTAGGAAAGGCAGAGTAGCCTCCCTTATATGACTCAACAACTGCCAGCAAGACGGCATGGCTGAACACTCCAGTCTTTAGAAAATAAAAAAGGCAAAAACACAAAATTTCATTTATGTTTGAAAACTTTTGTATCAAACTCTCTTAAAATTAAACTACAACAGAAACTCTCTGAGTCTCACATCTAACAATTTTTCTTTAAACACCTTCAACTTTACATTTGAATGCATATCTTCTTCTTCTTCTTCAGCGTTCGACGATGAATGCATATCTGAAATTGAGTGTGTGTGTGTGTGTGTGTGTGTGTGTGTGTGTGTGTGTGTGTGTGTGTGTGTGTGTGTGTGTGTGTGTGTGTGTGTGTGTGTGTGTGTGTGTGCATTCGTGCGTGTGCCTTGGTGTGGGGGGGGGGAGTGCAAGTGTGAGAGTGTGCTTGCGCATCACACGTGCAAGTGTGTGTGAAATTAAGTGACTGCCACCTCCCTTGTTGAATTTAAGCCACAATTTTCACAGAATCTCAATCGTCTTGTGAAGTGTAAAAGAAAATGAAATTGCTTGAATGTAGTGACTCACCCAGCGTCTGATCGCACGGACACATAGGCCGCCAGTAACATCCTTCCCTCTGTCTCCGCTTCTGCCTCCATGTCCATCGACTCTGCACACGTAGATCACAAAACATCCCTCATCAAACTCAATATCTCATTAGACAATCTTCAGAAATAACTCTGTTACCCTGTTACCTCTTCAGTGGCATCAGAAACTCTCCGAGACAAAGAAGGCATAGAATAAACGATCTTCAGTGGCATCAGAAACTCTCCGAGACAAAGAAGGCATAGAATAAACAATCTTCAGTGGCATCAGAAACTCTCCGAGACAAAGAAGGCATAGAATAAACGATCTTCAGTGGCATCAGAAACTCTCCGAGACAAAGAAGGCATAGAATAAACGATCTTCAGTGGCATCAGAAACTCTCCGAGACAAAGAAGGCATAGAATAAACAATCTTCAGTGGCATCAGAAACTCTCCGAGACAAAGAAGGCATAGAATAAACAATCTTCAGTGGCATCAGAAACTCTCCGAGACAGAGAAGGCATAGAATAAACGATCTTCAGTGGCATCAGAAACTCTCCGAGACAAAGAAGGCATAGAATAAATGATCTTCAGTGGCATCAGAAACTCTCCGAGACAAAGAAGGCATAGAATAAACGATCTTCAGTGGCATCAGAAACTCTCCGAGACAAAGAAGGCATAGAATAAACGATCTTCAGTGGCATCAGAAACTCTCCGAGACAAAGAAGGCATAGAATAAACGATTTTCAGTGGCATCAGAAACTCTCCGAGACAAAGAAGGCATAGAATAAACGATGTTCAGAAATAACTCTGTCAGGTTTGTGTGGGTTGTCAGAGAATAAATACTCTTGCTTTTATTGTGTCAAACTTTCTCATGTGACATTATAGGCCAGTCACTAGTCACAGCTGTGTTTAAAACACTTGGGCACACACACACCCTTCCCCTAACACACACACACTCTTCCCCTAACACACACACCCTTCCCCTAACACACACACCCTTCCCCTAACACATACACACCCTTCCCTTAACACACACCCTTCCCCTAACACACACACACCCTTCCCCTAACACACACACACCCTTCCCCTAACACACACACACCCTTCCCCTAACACACACACATCCTTCCCTAACACACACACACCCTTCCCCTAACACACACACACCCTTCCCCTAACACACACACATCCTTCCCCAACACACACACACCCTTCCCCTAACACACACACACCCTTCCCCTAACACACACCCTTCCCCTAACACACACACCCTTCCCCTAACACACACACACCCTTCCCCTAACACACACACACCCTTCCCCTAACACTAACACACCCTTCCCCAACACACACACACCCTTCCCCTAACACACACACATCCTTCCCCTAACACACACACACCCTTCCCCAACACACACACACCCTTCCCCTAACACACACACACCCTTCCCCTAACACACACACACTCTTCCCCTAACACACACACCCTTCCCCTAACACACACAAACATCCTTCCCCTAACACACACACACCCTTCCCCTAACACACACACACCCTTCCCCTAACACACACACACCCTTCCCCTAACACACACACACATCCTTCCCCTAACACACACACATCCTTCCCCTAACACACACACATCCTTCCCCTAACACACACACATCCTTCCCCTAACACACACACATATCCTTCCCCTAACACACACACACCCTGCCCCAACACACACACATCCTTCCCCTAACACACACACATCCTTCCCCAACACACACACACCCTTCCCCAACACACACACACATCCTTCCCCAACACACACACACTCTTCCCCTAACACACACACCCTTCCCCAACACACACACATCCTTCCCCAACACACACACACCCTTCCCCAACACACACACACCCTTCCCCTAACACACACACACCCTTCCCCAACACACACACACCCTTCCCCTAACACACACACACCCTTCCCCTAACACACACACACCCTTCCCCTAACACACACACACATCCTTCCCCTAACACACACACATCCTTCCCCTAACACACACATCCTTCCCCTAACACACACAAACATCCTTCCCCTAACACACACACACCCTTCCCCTAACACACACATCCTTCCCCTAACACACACAAACATCCTTCCCCTAACACACACACACCCTTCCCCTAACACACACATCCTTCCCCTAACACACACAAACATCCTTCCCCTAACACACACACACCCTTCCCCTAACACACACACACATCCTTCCCCTAACACACACACATCCTTCCCCTAACACACACACATATCCTTCCCCTAACACACACACACCCTTCCCCAACACACACACCCTTCCCCAACACACACACACCCTTCCCCTAACACACCCTTCCCCTAACACACACACACCCTTCCCCTAACACACACACACCCTTCCCCAACACACACACATCCTTCCCCTAACACACACACACCCTTCCCCAACACACACACCCTTCCCCTAATACACACACACCCTTCCCCTAACACACACATCCTTCCCCTAACACACACAAACATCCTTCCCCTAACACACACACACCCTTCCCCTAACACACACACACCCTTCCCCAACACACACACCCTTCCCCTAATACACACACACCCTTCCCCAACACACACACATCCTTCCCCTAACACACACACACCCTTCCCCTAACACACACACACCCTTCCCCTAACACACACACACCCTTCCCCAACACACACACATCCTTCCCCTAACACACACACACCCTTCCCCAACACACACACATCCTTCCCCTAACACACACACACCCTTCCCCAACACACACATCCTTCCCCAACACACACACACCCTTCCCCTAACACACACACACCCTTCCCCAACACACACACATCCTTCCCCTAACACACACACATATCCTTCCCCTAACACACACACACCCTTCCCCAACACACACACACCCTTCCCCAACACACACACATCCTTCCCCTAACACACACACACCCTTCCCCAACACACACACCCTTCCCCTAACACACACACACCCTTCCCCTAACACACACACACCCTTCCCCTAACACACACACACCCTTCCCCAACACACACACACCCTTCCCCTAACACACACACACCCTTCACCTAACACACACACACCCTTCCCCTAACACACACACACCCTTCCCCTAACACACACACATCCTTCCCCTAACACACACACACCCTTCCCCAACACACACACCCTTCCCCTAACACACACACATCCTTCCCCTAACACACACACACCCTTCCCCAACACACACACACCCTTCCCCAACACACACACACCCTTCCCCAACACACACACTCTTCCCCAACACACACACACCCTTCCCCAACACACACACATCCTTCCCCAACACACACACATCCTTCCCCAACACACACACACCCTTCCCTTAACACACACACACCCTTCCCCTAACACACACACACCCTTCCCCAACACACACACCCTTCCCCAACACACACACACCCTTCCCCAACACACACACACCCTTCCCCAACACACACACACCCTTCCCCTAACACACACACACCCTTCCCCAACACACACACACCCTTCCCCAACACACACACATCCTTCCCCAACACACACACACCCTTCCCCAACACACACACATCCTTCCCTAACACACACACCCTTCCCCAACACACACACACCCTTCCCCAACACACACACATCCTTCCCCAACACACACACACCCTTCCCCTAACACACACACACCCTTCCCCAACACACACACACCCTTCCCCTAACACACACACACCCTTCCCCTAACACACACACACACACCCTTCCCCAACACACACACACCCTTCCCCTAACACACACACACACACCCTTCCCCAACACACACACATCCTTCCCCTAACACACACACACCCTTCCCCAACACACACACATCCTTCCCCTAACACACACACACCCTTCCACAACACACACACATCCTTCCCCTAACACACACACACCCTTCCCCAACACACACACACCCTTCCCCTAACACACACACACCCTTCCCCAACACACACACCCTTCCCCTAACACACACACATCCTTCCCCTAACACACACACATCCTTCCCCTAACACACACACATCCTTCCCCTAACACACACACATCCTTCCCCTAACACACACACATCCTTCCCCTAACACACACACATCCTTCCCCTAATACACACACACCCTTCCCCTAATACACACACATCCTTCCCCTAATACACACACACCCTTCCCCTAACACACACACCCTTCCCCTAACACACACACACCCTTCCCCAACACACACACACACCCTTCCCCTAACACACACACATCCTTCCCCTAACACACACACACCCTTCCCCTAACACACACACATCCTTCCCCAACACACACACACCCTTCCCCAACACACACACACCCTTCCCTTAACACACACACACCCTTCCCCTAACACACACACATCCTTCCCCTAACACACACACATCCTTCCCCTAATACACACACACCCTTCCCCTAACACACACACATCCTTCCCTAACACACACACCCTTCCCCTAACACACACACACCCTTCCCCTAACACACACACACCCTTCCCCTAACACACACACACCCTTCCCCTAACACACACACACCCTTCCCCTAACACACACACACCCTTCCCTAACACACACACACCCTTCCCCTAACACACACACACCCTTCCCCTAACACACACACACCCTTCCCTAACACACACACATCCTTCCCCAATACACACACATCCTTCCCCTAACACACACACACCCTTCCCCTAATACACACACATCCTTCCCCTAATATCAATCAATCAATCAATGACGCTTATATCGCGCATATTCCGTGGGTACAGTTCTAGGCGCTCTGCAGTGATGCCGTGTGAGATGAAATTTTATACGGCCAGTAGATTGCAGCCATTTCGGCGCATATTTACCTTTCACGGCCTATTATTCCAAGTCACACGGGTATAGGTAGACAATTACTAACTGTGCCTAAGCAATTTTGCCAGGAAGGACCCTTTTGTCAATCGTGGGATCTTTAACGTGCACACCCTATGTAGTGTACACGGGGGGAGGGTTCGGACACCGAAGAGAGTCTGCACACAAAGTTGACTCTGAAATAAATTTCCGCCGAACCTGGGATCGAACTCACGCTGACAGCGGCCAACTGAATACAAATCCAGCGCGCTACCAACTGAGCTATATCCCCGCCCCACACCCTTCCCCTAACACACACACATCCTTCCCCTAACACACACACATCCTTCCCCTAACACACACACCCTTCCCCTAACACACACACACCCTTCCCCTAATACACACACATCCTTCCCCTAACACACACACCCTTCCCCTAACACACACACATCCTTCCCCTAACACACACACCCTTCCCCTAACACACACACACCCTTCCCCTAACACACACACCCTTCCCCTAACACACACACACCCTTCCCCAACACACACACACCCTTCCCCTAACACACACACACCCTTCCCCTAACACACACACACCCTTCCCCCAACACACACACACCCTTCCCTAACACACACACACCCTTCCCCAACACACACACATCCTTCCCCTAACACACACACACCCTTCCCCTAACACACACACACCCTTCCCCAACACACACACATCCTTCCCCAACACACACACACACCCTTCCCCTAACACACACACACCCTTCCCCAACACACACACACCCTTCCCTAACACACACACACCCTTCCCCAACACACACACATCCTTCCCCTAACACACACACACCCTTCCCCTAACACACACACACCCTTCCCCAACACACACACATCCTTCCCCAACACACACACACCCTTCCCCTAACACACACACACCCTTCCCCAACACACACACCCTTCCCCTAACACACACACACCCTTCCCCTAACACACACACACCCTTCCCCAACACACACACACCCTTCCCCTAACACACACCCTTCCCCAACACACACACCCTTCCCCTAACACACACACACCCTTCCCCTAACACACACACACCCTTCCCCAACACACACACACCCTTCCCCAACACACACACACCCTTCCCCTAACACACACACACCCTTCCCCTAACACACACACACCCTTCCCCAACACACACACACCCTTCCCCTAACACACACACACCCTTCCCCAACACACACACACCCTTCCCCAACACACACACCCTTCCCCTAACACACACACACCCTTCCCCTAACACACACACATCCTTCCCCAACACACACACACCCTTCCCCAACACACACACACCCTTCCCCAACACACACACCCTTCCCCTAACACACACACACCCTTCCCCAACACACACACACCCTTCCCCAACACACACACACCCTTCCCCTAACACACACACACCCTTCCCCTAACACACACACACCCTTCCCCAACACACACACACCCTTCCCCAACACACACACACCCTTCCCCAACACACACACCCCCTTCCCCTAACACACACACACCCTTCCCCTAACACACACACACCCTTCCCCTAACACACACACACACACCCTTCCCCAACACACACACACCCTTCCCCAACACACACACACCCTTCCCCTAACACACACACATCCTTCCCCTAACACACACACACCCTTCCCCAACACACACACACCCTTCCCCAACACACACACACCCTTCCCCAACACACACACACCCTTCCCCTAACACACACACATCCTTCCCCTAACACACACACACCCTTCCCCAACACACACACACCCTTCCCCAACACACACACACCCTTCCCCAACACACACACCCTTCCCCTAACACACACACATCCTTCCCTAACACACACACACCCTTCCCCTAACACACACACACCCTTCCCCTAATACACACACCCTTCCCCAACACACACACCCTTCCCCTAATACACACACACCCTTCCCCAACACACACACACCCTTCCCCTAACACACACACACCCTTCCCCAACACACACACACCCTTCCCCAACACACACACCCTTCCCCTAATACACACACACCCTTCCCCAACACACACACACCCTTCCCCAACACACACACACCCTTCCCCAACACACACACACCCTTCCCCAACACACACACCCTTCCCCTAACACACACACACCCTTCCCCAACACACACACATCCTTCCCCAACACACACACACCCTTCCCCAACACACACACCCTTCCCCTAACACACACACACCCTTCCCCTAACACACACACACCCTTCCCCTAACACACACACCCTTCCCCTAACACACACACACCCTTCCCCAACACACACACACCCTTCCCCTAACACACACACACCCTTACCCAACACACACACCCTTCCCCTAACACACACACACCCTTCCCCAACACACACACACCCTTCCCCTAACACACACACACACACCCTTCCCCAACACACACACCCTTCCCCAACACACACACACCCTTCCCCAACACACACACACCCTTCCCCAACACACACACATCCTTCCCCAACACACACACACCCTTCCCCTAACACACACACACGCACACATCTTTCCCCAAACACACACACACACTTTCCTCTAAAAGGGCCTAGCATTGGAAAAAGTGAGTTCAGCTTACAAAGGCGGGGGTCTGGGGGCCGCAGGAGGAACAAGATTTTTTAGAGATTTCTTTTACCTAAAATGACACAACCCCACCCCCCCCCCCCCCCCCCAAAGAAGATTGAGCAACTAAATTATGCCTTCACCAACAAGCAAAACACAGACAGAAAACAAGAAAACTGACAATCTTGTGTTATTTGGCCTAAAAGTGCCATTCCCACTTGCAGGAATACCTGGATTCTTTGTCACTGAATGGCTGACCACGTTCAACAATGTCGCTTCGAGACATTATTTCAAGTCTAGAGCCACAAAACACCGGCACAAAGCATGCTCGCGCGATGCCAGAGGAAGTGCGTGCTCAAGCAAACTGTCAAACCGATTGAGAATTGAACCGAACGGCGCACAAAACAAAACCCTGGGACTGTTTAGGTTTACCGTTTGGGAATAACAGGTTTTTGCATTTCGGCGTACACCAAATCGAGTTCCGCGTACTGGAGATGTTATTTCGGCGTAAAGTACGCCGAACGGCTTACAATGCTAGGCCCTGCTCTAAACACACTCACACACACACCTTCCCCTGAACACAGTCATACACATCCCACGCTCCAGCCCCTGAACACATACACATCCCACGCTCCAGCCCCTGAACACATACACATCCCACGCTCCAGCCCCAATACCCCCTATTCCGCCCCTCAACACACACACCTTGAGATGGAGCATCGTAGGTCAGGATGACCTGCACGATGTGCACGATGAACACCAACATGAGTGCGTGCTGGTCGTTGAGCCCTCCAGTGGGCAGGCTGGCCACGGTGGTAGGCGCCGGAGCTTGACCTTCGCTGCCCTCCGTGTGCAGAGAGGGCAAGGTCATGGTCAAGGCCACCAGGAAGTGGAACATGTCCACGTCCAGCAAACAGTCGCAGTCAAAGACCAGGGACTCCACCTTCTCTGGAATCAGCACTGCAACACACACAGACACAGGTTTAGATCCTGCTGTGTTCTTCTCCTAACGCCTCAAATTCACTGGGGTAAGTCGACTACGCGCAGTATATCTTCTGAAGCTGGCCACACAAAGCTTTAGCACTGAGTTTTTGTCAAGAAGACATTGCGAAGATCGACTTCGGGCTCCATCAAGGGCCGCCTTAGGGTATTATTGCTATTAGTAAAGTAATGCTAACAGTAACAAAAACATTCTCCGTGTGCAGCAATGATGCGTGTCAACATTTTTTCGTGTTCAAGAAATGATGCCCTTTTAAACAAAAAAGAGAGCTTGAGATTCAATGTGAATGGCTTGTACTGTCTTCACAAGCTAAGCATTAAGAAAGTTCTGTCAAAAAAGAGCTTGAGATTCATCGTGAATGGCTTGTACTGTCTTCACAAGCTAAGCATTAAGAAAGTTCTGTCAAAAAAGAGAGCTTGAGATTCAATGTGAATGGCTTGTACTTCACAAGCTAAGCATTAAGAAAGTTCTGTCAAAAGGGCATTAGTTGCTTTCTCTATCTCCCCCACTATCCCATCCCCCCCCCCTCCCCCCCCCCCCCTACCAATATCAACCATATAAACCAGCAACACCTTTGTCAATCTGTACATAAAATGAACTATGTACAGACACCGACACATTTAGTGACATCAAGCTGTACACAACATATAACTACAGCCAAAGCTGCCCTGGCGACCACCTCTTTGTAACAATTTCCTGCCAACAACGACCACCCAAAAGGGATCCTCAATGAGTTTTTTCCTGCATAATTCACCTTTCCATAGCGACCACTTTGGGTGGTCCACTGGGTGGTCCACTGGGTGGTCGTTATACAGGTTCCATTGTATCCACTGGCACAAACACATTCACTGACAGCAAGGTAGACAAAACATTTTAAGACATGATTTTCTCATATTTTCTCAATTTTAAAATAGGGGTTCCACTGAATCTGGAACACATCTGGTCGTTATAAACCTCCAGAGTGTTAATGACATCATGCTGGGCAACTCACAAGACAGGAGCTTGACGCAATGTTCGCGGATAGTGTCGGCGGCGGCAATCTGACCGATGGTGGCCGCGAAGCGAACCAGCGCCCCCAGCAGTGAACTCTGACGCTCCGTCAGCGACCCGAAGATCCCCTGTCCCTCGGACGACAGGTCTTGTTCTGAAACGAAAGAAAAAAGTTCAAGAGTGTGGTCATACACGTAAAATCCCATACATGAATAAAACATGAGTGTATGTGGGAGTTTAGCCCGGCCCATGAATGCAGATGATGAAGAATTTCAAGTGTTTCCAAGTTACTGATACCCTAAAAGCATGTTGTAGTTTTTGATGTTGTTGTTGTTTTTTTAGTTCATTTAAATAGAGATGTTACGATGTGACCGAAATGAAAGCAAGGTATGATAGTCTAACTGGAGACCTTCAAATATGCCGGAGAAAGATATAGTTCCTAACACAGAGGGTCATAAATTAAAAAAATCAAACAGAAAATCTCTTTAAAAAAGAAAAAAAAATTGAAAAAAATGGGGCAGAAAGAAAACCCAGAAAAAAACTACTTTTTTTCCCCGTTTATGATATAATTAAAGGTGAAAATATCTTTGTTCTAACACAAACATTGAAAGATTTCCTTACCAAAAGACATGATGGTGAAGGCACAGGAGTTCCAGCTCATGACAGGTACGCGTGAGTTGTCGTCGTCAGGTTTCACTCCAAGACCAAACTGTCACACACAAAGCAGACGGTCATGTGTCATGTGATTGCTCACTGCTAATTCACATCACAAATGAGAAGAAAAGCAGAAAAAGACAACCAAAATGAACAGATGTAACAATGTAGAGCCATTGGACCAACTCCGAATAATAGCTCTGTCGGGTTTGTATGGGTTGTGAAAGAGTGAACGCCCTTACCTTTTACTGGGACAAACACTGGAGGGGCCAATCACTAGCCAGAGGTGTGTCGGAAACACATGCACAGGAGCACGTGTGGAATTATTTGTCAGAGGAAAAACAAGGGTATTCACTCTTTCACACCCCATACAAACACGACAGTTATTTCCGAAAATTGTCTATTGAATTGACAAAATTGATAATGCAGAACCTTATTTAATGTCACTTACCACATAGACATCCCTGGCATACTTCTGCATCATTTCTCTCAAACCCTCTGAGAAAGAGCCACTGAAACAGAAGTGTAATAATGCATGATGCCAAAGACCTGTCAACAACTGTAAAGTTGACTTCGACAGTGAGCACTCCCCTCCCTGTTTCACCATGCTCCATCATTATGATCATATCTTAGTGTTAAGAAAAGATGTGTTCGGAATTCATCTGGTTGTCCAATTTCTCTCCCAGAAAAATATTTAAAATTTGTCTTTCAAAACCAATAAGCTTGCCTTTCAAAAAAAGTGCAAAATTCTACGTGCTAATCAAATAACCTAAATCTTTAAAGTAACCAACCATAATTATGAAATCAAACATATTGAATAAGAAGAAATAATAAATCCAACCCAAAACATCATCAGATAAGTTTCATTCATCTCATATTAATTATTTGTTTGTCTGACCACGTGAAGATCATTGGGTCAACGTACCTGTCAATGGTTTGTTTTGTCAAAATTGTAACGTTCCATTAAACTAACCATTCTTGGTTTTTGATTGTGAGGTCGAATAAGCTAAATGTTCAACTAATCACAAAGCCGCAGCGGCCCGACATCCTTCCCTGGAGAGTCTGTAAGGCTTCTTTTTAAGCCTACTGTCTATATGATACTTACCGAGACAGTACTATTCTTGCACATTATCTATTATAGGCCGAAAAAATTGGACAAAACGCTGAGTGGGTACAATTATCTCCCATAACCATGCGCCACCGTGGATCCCAAGCACTGTCCGAGTGCTTCCCCCTTACAGGATGTAGGTGGCGCGTCCTCTTTCTTTATGAGCTGCAGACCCTCAAAAAGCCCATAACATATCAAGAGGGGAGGCGGGAGGGAAACTCTAATAGTACTGTCTCGGTAAGTATCATATAGACAGTAGGCTTAAAAAGAAGCCTTACAGTCAATATAACACTTACCTCGACAGTACTATTCTTGCACAGAATACCAGAGTGGTGTGAGGGTGATATGTAGAGTATTAAACTCCTTAATCAAAATCACTTAAATCCAAGGATTAAGATACCCAGGCAATTTTCGAACAGTACTACCGTAAAAGAAAATATACCCAAGAAACATATCTTAGACTGACGTGACCATGCTGGCCACCACTGCTGTGTGGTGAACTCAATGTCAAAGTCCAGGCCACTCAAAGCTTGAATACCACTGAGTCTACGGCAAGTGGCTAAAGCGATGAGGAACAATTAGTCTTAAAAATCAGCAACTTGATACTGATGCCTGCCAGGGGTTCAAACTCATTGCTACGCAGGAGTTTGAGGACCAGAAAGACATCCCCCTTGGGAAATGAAACCCGAGGTTTAGACACCGCTGCATTGCTAATACCCGAAAGGACATTAGCGATGAGGGAGGACCTGATCAAGTGTTCAGATCTGCGACCAGTAGCGGCCGCAATCGTGGAAGCGATGGCAGATCTGTATCCAAGAAGAGTCTTAGAAGAAAGACTCTTCTTTTGATACACTTCCACCAGGAAGTTGGCCAAGTCCTGTGTTGAGGGATAAAGCGGCTTTATCCCCTTGGACAAGGCGAAGGTGGCCCAAGCTCTCCAGCGTAAGTCGTAGAGCTGATTAGTTGATCGCCTCTTAGCGTTCAAGGAAAACTCTACTGAACTCTTGTGCAATCCTAGTGCAAGCAGTTTGGAGCGCACAAGAGCCATGCGGTCAAGCACAGACTCTCTGGACGTGGATGAGGGAGGCATGATCGAGGCTGGAGCAGACCTCCCCTGTCCAGATCCAGAGGTAGAGGGTCTACGTGGGTGAGACCGCGAAGATCTGGAAACCACGGAGCTGTTGGCCAGTAAGGCGCGACCAAAATCAGTCTTGGTCGTTCCTGCAGATATTTTGCCAGCACCCTCGGAATCAGAGATGTCGGGGGATAGGCGTAAGCATCGAGGAGCCTCCACAAGAGAGTGAATGCGTCCAAGTGGAACGCATTCATGTCTCGAAAGGGGCTGACGTACCTGGAAGCCGAGCGCTGAATCGAGTTGCGAACCGATCGATCAGAGGACGGTCCCACCTTGCCCACAGACGCTGTAGAACGTTGTGAGCGATGGTCCATTCTGTGGAGAGAACCTGATCGCCCCGACTGAGAATGTCGGCCAGGGCGTTCAGTTTCCCCGGAACGAACTGGACTGACATCCGGACCTGATTGGTCTGGCACCAGAGCAGAATCTCCTCCGCCAACAGGGAGAGGGACCGAGAATTGGTGCCCCCCTGGTGGCGAAGGTAAGCTAAGCATGTGGTGTTGTTGTCCCCGTTGAAAATCAGAGGGGCCAAGGACAGGCCGAATGGGAGGGCCCGAAACTCGAACACTGTGCCCTCCCAAACGAACCGGAGCAGATGTCGGTACCCCGGGGCCACCAGGATGTGGAAGTAAGCATCCTGGAGGTCCCAGACATGGCCCAATCGTTTGGCCGGATGGCCAACCGGACCGACGAAGGGGTTTCCATCTTGAACTTGCACCTGTGAAGGTACAAGTTCAAGGTGGAGAGGTCCAACACCGGCCTGAACCGGCCGTCCTTTTTGGGGACGGTGAACAGGCGGGAGCAGAACCCCGGAGAAGGCTGAGAAAGGGGGTAGACCGCCTTCTTCTCGACCAACGAGTTCACCTCGTCCTGAAGAGCCTGCCATCTGGCAGGGTCTCGAGGAGGGGGGAACGTCCAGGTTAGAGCGGACAATGGAGGTTGTGACGACAGCGGTAGAGAAAACCCCGACCACACCACCCTCAAGAAAAACTGGTTGGAGACCAGTCTGCCCCACATGCCGCGGGCCCGAAAAAGGGAACCGACGGACGAAAGAGGGGCAACTTGAGGGGCGTCAACGTAGGGCCGGGACTCACTGAAAATTCTGCTGGCGGGCAGGCGCAGGCTTGCGACCACCCCCCCTGGTGGTGCTGCTTCCCCTTACCTGTCTGAGCACCCTTCGTCTTGCTTGGGAACGCAACAGGCGCCTAAGAGGAGGAAGAAGGAGGCAGTGAAACTGGCTTCTTCTTCTTCTTCTGAGGCTGGGAGCTGGAGGTGACTGTAGCACTTCTCTTACTCCCCGCCGCCGTCGCCGAAGCAGCGAGGCCAACCATCAGAGAATCAGTGTTCCTCTGGCGTGTGGACTCCACCACAGAACGAACAGTGTCCGGATGAAAGAGGGAAGAAGGCTGAGGAAACGTGTTCCTCAGACTCTTCCTCATATCCGGAGGCACTATAGAAGTAGGCAGAAAATGATCACGGAACAGGGCCAATAAAGTGGACCCGTGTTCCAATGGCCAATTCTGCCGCAGACGTCACGCACGATCGCACGGCATGCAAAGCCCGATCCACTCGAACCGTGTCAAGGACCCGAGTGGAATCGGACTCTGCCCGATCGGGAGGGTCCAACAGTGTGGACAGCGTGCTCATCCATGTCAAGGCCTGTGATTGGGCCTCGACTGTGGAAGAAACGGTGGCCTCAAGATTGTGGAACGAAGCAGAGCTCAGTTCCACCTTCTTGACCGAAGGCACCTCCCCAACGAACACATCACCGTCAGCCCCACCCTAAACACTCGAAGTCTGGAAAGGGAGAGTTCGAGAGTCAAAGGGAAAAGGGAGGGACGAAACAGATTGGACACGAGGAAACAGTGGAGGTGCGCCTCCCGAAGGAAAGCATGGCACTGAACCCGCGTCCTCCCGAGGAACATAGGTCGCGTTAGCACGTGAATCTGTACTCCTCAGGCGATGTGCTGCCGCTTCCACCGTGGCACTAAGACTAGGGTGGAACGCGAATTACCGGCGGACGGATCGTTCATAAAACGAGCCGCCGGCAGACGCGGCGTGAGCCTCCCGCGCCCGGGCCGAAGCGGACTCAAAGGACGAGAGGGCGTCTCAGGGAAGGACGTCCTGAAACTGTTCAAACGTCCTTCTAGCTGTGCGAGGACGAGCCTCCTGCCTCTCGTCCTCAGACCCCGGGTCCAGGTCCTGTGTGTCAACACTAGACGACAGACGCTTAAGAGAGGCATCCGTGACGTCAAGACGCCGCGTGATGTCTGTCATGTACTGTTGGAAAGTACGAAGCATAGCTTCGGAAGTTCCATCAGAAACCGGCAAGGGTAGCGGATCAGTGTTAACCTCAGGGCGACCCTGATCCTCCTCCCTATCGTCCTCCGACTCACTCTCCTCTTCACTTCCCGACAACTCCTCAAAAGCAGGAGTGTAGGGAGCTTGAGGGGGAAGAGCCGAAAGCGATGAAGCAGGCTGTGAAGAAACGCCCACAGAAGCAAGAGGCCGCGAAGACCCCTGCCCCAAAGACGAAACGTCTCCAGCAGCCGAAGGGGGAGAAAAACAACAACCCTGCGACTGTTGGGTCAGCCCAGCCAACGAACCCCCGCCATTTATAGACTGAACAGGAACCCATCGGGTCTGATCAGAAAAGAAATGGTCCGGTCCGGTCGGGGGTGCCGATCCGGTCCGGTAGGGTGGTCCGGTGTTCCGGTCCGGTGCCGGACCATCCGGAGGTCCCGTTCGGCACCGAACCATCGTACCCACAGAAGTGTTCGGGTGGTTAGGTCCGGACGTGGACATACCGTACCATCCGGACCCGTGGTCCGGTATGGTCCGGTTCGGTGCCAGACCATCCAGACCAACAGAGGTGGTCGGGTGGTCCGGCACCGGGCCATCCGGACCCGTAGGTCCGGACCCGTAGGTCCGGTACCATCCGGAGGTCGTGTTCGGCACCGAACCATCGTACGCACAGAAGTGTTCGGGTGGCTCGGTCCGGGCGTGGACGTACCTACCATCCGGACCCGTAGGTCCGGTTCGGTGCCAGACCATCCGGACCAACAGAGGTGGTCGGGTGGTCCGGACCGGTCCGGTAGGCGTGGACATACCGTACCATCCGGACCCGTAGGTCCGGTTCGGTGCCAGACCATCCGGACCAACAGAGGTGGTCGGGTGGTCCGGACCGATCCGATAGGGTGGTCCGATGTTCCGGTCCTGTGGTCCGGTCCCGTACCATCCGGAGGTCCCGTACGGCACCGAACCATCCGTACCCACAGAAGTGTTCGGGTGGTTCGGTCCGGACGTGGACCTACCGTACCATCCGGACCCGTAGGTCCGGTGGTCCGGTATGGTCCGGTTCGGTGACAGACCATCCGGACCAACAGAGGTGGTCGGGTGGTCCGGTTCGGACCGGACCACTGGTCCGGTACCGGACCATCCGAACCCGTAGGTTCGGTCCGGTCCCGTAGCATCCGGAGGTCCCGTTCGGTACCGAACCATCCGTACCCACAGAAGTGTTCGGGTGGCTCGGTCGGACGTGGACATACCGTACCATCCGGACCCGTAGGTCCGGCATGGTCCGGTTCGGTGCCAGACCACCCGGACCAACAGAGGTGGTCGAGTGGTCCGGCCCCGACCGGACCACTGGTCCGGTACCGTACCATCCGGACCCGTAGGTCCGGTGGTCCGGTGTGTTCCGGTTCGGTGCCAGACCACCCAGACCAACAGAGGTGGTCGGGTGGTCCGGTCCCGACCGAACCACTGGTCCCGTACCGTACCATCCGGACCCGTAGGTCCGGGGGTCCGGCAAGGGCCAGAGGTACTGTCCCGTACCGGACCCTAAGGTCCGGTACGGTCCCGTACCATGGGTCCCGTCCGGACCAAACCCGGAGGTCAAGTCCAGTCGGGACCCGTGGGTCCGGTTCGATCCCGACCCGTAAGCCTGGAACGTTCCGGACCCTTGGTCCGGACCATCCGTCACCCGAACACCAGACGCTAAGGAATGGCGTGGGGTCAAGACGGTCCGGTCGGAGGTGTCGGTCTGAGCAACAGAAACAATGTTCCCGTCGCCCTGACCATTCGACAGAAGTACCACGTTCTGTCGAACACCTCCACGTCCAGTAACTAGTCGGCCGGAGCGTCTTAACAAGAGGGACAGCCACCAGTCACACGGACGTCAGAGGGAACCGTAGTAGCAGTGGTCGTAGGCACGAAGCCTGAAACCCCTGCCCCCACAGGACCGCCCTGAACGGGGTCAATTCGCATCCCAACCCCAGCGGGGAGGGAATTCAGAGACCCCGTCATCTCCTCCGATCTCCCCCCCCCAGGAGGCCGAAACTACTGTCGAAACAGCAGCAGACGACCCAGCGAGGGAGTTCAGAGGAGGACCCGTGTCCCTCCTGGCTTCCACAGCGGTGGAAACCGAGGAGGGCACAGGAGAGGCACCGGAAAAGGAAGATTTTAATGCCAACTGCACCCGGTGTTCCCAGGCGGTCACCCATCCAAGTACTAACCGGGCCCGACGTTGCTTAACTTCGGTGGTCGGACGAGAACCGGTGTTTTCAACGTGGTATGGCCGTTGGCTGTCAAAACCTGAGTCTCTCCAGTAGCCCCTAGATCGGATTCACCAACCCCCAAAGAGGGTTGGGAATCGACCTGCCCCCGGATTCGAGCCAGGGAGGAGAAGGAAACCTTCCCCCCAGGCTTGAAACCGGGAGGAGCTGAAGCCTGAGACTGAGGGCCGGACAACGGCGTCGAAGGGGGGGAAGCCTGTTCCACTGAAGGAGAAGGAGAAAGAAGCTTTTTCTTTCCCCTCGACCTTCCCCGAACCTTCGACGGCGCAGCCCCGCCCGAAGTCCCAGGCTCAAGCCCAGCCTGTTTGAGCAAGCTCGCATTGAGCTTGCTCAAACAGGCTTTCTCCGCCCTCCCTCGCCGCAAACGCAAAGCGTTTGGGGAGGGAGAGTCGGAGCGCCGAAAGATCCCCTTCTCCGTGCGTAAAACATAACGCTGGGCGCCCGGAGAAGGGTTGCCCCCGGCAGACTCTGGTTCCGTAGAACCAGAGCCCAAAACAGGACGAGACATCCTACCTCGCCCTGTACGTACCCTTAACACTTTCGCGACGGGAGGTGACTATATTAGTAATAGCGCTGCAACGCCCACGGACGGGAAGTGACTATTTTAGTATTAGACATACAAGGTACACGACTCGTGATTGCTTCCCGGTTTTTGAAGCTTGCAGTAAATTGAGTTGTTTCCCTTGATACACGTGGTTTTCTCTTCCGGCTTGATCAAATTAGTGCAGATTTGCGTGGTGTTTTCGAACAAAAAAAATGAATCGAAGGCGAGCCTTGTCACGGGAGGAGATTCTCCGGATGTTGGATCTTGAGGATCCTGTAGATCATGATACATCGTGTCGTTTTAGCCTCAATAAAGCGATAATAGCAGTGATATTGAGGAAGAAACAGTCCCGTTGTTGCTAGTACGAGTCAGCAACTACACGTGGTAGGGGGTGATACTGCTAGACGAACATGTATCTCGGAATCGTGCAGGAGCTATGGGGGCGTGGCAGCACTGATAACAATGGATGGCTGGAGCCTTCAAATCCTTTTGGAATTGTTCATAGGTGTACAGTTGGTACTTTGTTGTGAAAATGTGACTTATATTCAATATGGATTACCTAGACATCATTTGGTGAGTGTTACAGTTTTGTTTCATTTGAGTCAGGATGCTGTGAGTGAATGCGTGATTTGCTTGTTTTTTTCTTTGTACTGTCTCCTTATTTCTGTGTACAATGTTAACAATATTTCAGCTAATTCATAGGTTTTACACCTTGTTTGGTTATAACATTATTTATAATACTTTCTGTTAAAAAATAACTTTTAAAAAAAGCAGTGGAAAATAAAACACACACAAAAAAACGTTAAAAAACACAAATTATCCCCCTTTCACCCCCCTTTGCTAAAACAAATCGCGTGACAAACTTATAAATAGCACGACTGAACTGGGCATCCATTTTTGAATTAGTACACACAATTTGGTGGTGATTGGACTTAATTCAAGCTTGCTAGACAGATTTCTTTACAGTTACTGATTTTTGGGAAGTTTCTTGGTGGCAAGCTTGGGCAGGCAGGACGTTAACGCCGTGGCAGTGCTAGTCACAATAGTGTTAAAGACCGAGAATTAACAAAATTCAAAGAAAATTTAGGTCAATACTCAAGTGAATGCGGCGAAACGAGAAGCAGACGACCGGTCACCACGAAGTAGGACGGGAGGCACGCCGAGTCCGCCACACAAAAACGGAGGCACAAGTTGAAGGAAACACAACGTAGCCTCAAGCCAGAAGTGGAATAACACACAATAATCCAACAGGTGATAGTCCACACAGAAAAGAAGCCTCTTAGTCCAAAATAATCCGGGAGCGTAGCAGAAACACAGCCGGTCTGACACGCGCGAAAAAAGAAAGAGGACGCGCCACCTACATCCTGTAAGGGGGAAGCACTCGGACAGTGCTTGGGATCCACGGTGGCGCATGGTTATGGGAGATAATTGTACCCACTCAGCGTTTTGTCCAATTTTTTCGGCCTATAATAGATAATGTGCAAGAATAGTACTGTCGAGGTAAGTGTTATATTGACTGTAAATTCACGATTGGGATTGTGAGGGTGCCCAGGTGTCTGACCAACACTGGTTGACTCAGAAAGCGCAAAAATAAATCAATTCGACAAGTCTGGCGTCTGGCGGCGGAACGAAGTTCGGGGGTGGATGTTGCAGTGAGTGCTGGGACGGGGCGGCGTGAGAGCATACTGGGGGAATGAACAAGCGTCGGGACAAGCAAGAGAAGAGGGGTGGATGTTGCAGTGAGTGCTGGGACGGGGCGGCGTGAGAGCATACTGGGGGAATGAACAAGCGTCGGGACAAGCAAGAGAAGAGAGGATGAAAACAATGAAAATAAAACAATGAAAAATGAAAAAAATGTGCAGAAAAAAAAAAGCATGCTAATTCTTTTTCTTGCACTGACCTTGAATCATCAGACACGTACTCCCACAGCAGCTGGAAGTTGCGAGCGACGCTCTCGGCCATCATGCGACTGATGGAGGAGATGGGGCAAGGCTGGAGCATCAGGTGGAAATCTGGTGGTTCAATGTCAATGACAAACAAGAAAAGAAAATGCTTAGACGACTCGCCTTCGTCATGTCCCATTACAGTTGAACCCCCCTTTTAAGACACCCCTTTTGTGAAGCCTCAAGAGTAGCAATTTACATTCTTTTGCAATTTTCAGCATGCATTTGGTGTTTAGGTGAAGCATTTTCTAAAATGTATTCTCACATCCACATGTATGCTATCTTGCACAAGAAAAGATATATATCTAGTAAAGCTTCATCAATGCAGGAACATAAAATGTCCATGAGAGAGTATCTGCAGTGCCACTTTTTAGTGTAGACAATGTTTTATGACCCATATTTTGACCGTTACACGGAGTGGGAAGCAAAAATGAGTACCAGGACTCACAACAAAGAGGGAACTGTTGCATGCTTGTGATTTCTTATATTAAGCGTAGCAATCTTGAGCTTGGCGTAACAGCGTAGCAATTGCTCTTAAAACGTAGCATGCTACGTTTCAGCGTAACAGTTGGTTGCTCTGCATAATCCTTGTGATCATAACTTGTAAGTAGTGCTGCATTTCTCACACCCTCAGGAAACCAACATCCAGCATAACCAATCAGGCTCTCACTTGGAACCCGCAGGGGAAAAGGAAGAGGGTAAGGCCAAGAAACAGCTGGAGGCGTGACACAGGGGCGGAGCTAAAGAGGCAAGGCAACAGCTGGACAGAGACAGTAAGAACAGCCCAGAGCACAGTGCGATGGAGAAACATCATCAATGGCCTGTGCTCTGCTGGAGGGAAAGGTAAGTACGTAATGAGGCATTTCTACCCAACCTTAAACAAAAGACAAAGAGGCAAGCAAACAAAGTTTACCTCCTTTGATCTCCTTGTTCTGCACGCTGTTGACAGCAGTCTTGTGGATTCCGTCCAGCCAGTCGTCAAACTCCAGGCTCACCCCTTTGTTCTCACTGAAATCAAACAAACAGACGAAAAATATTTCTGATGAAAAATCAAGACACTGCTTTCTCAAATCACAGGATTCAGAGACAGCCTCACGGACACACACACAAGTCCCCTCCCTCCCTTTACCTATATTCAACACATACCTGTCTCGCTGCACAGTGGGCAGGATGGGTACAAAGGGGATGTCACTGTTGCTGAGGCCTTCACAGAGCGGACATAAATACTCTGGCAGTCCCCCCGCCCCCCATCCCTCCCTCCCTTTACCAGCATGTGTAACTCTACATTCATCATACACACCTGTCTCGCTGCATAGTGGGCAGGATGGGTACGAAGGGAATCACGGTGTTGCTCAGGCCTTCACACAGCGGACACAAGTACTCCATCTTGTCCACATCGTAACTGCTGCTGTGGCGAAAACGCACCGGCCTTCGCCTCTCCTTGTTCACTATGTTCTGGAAAAACCTGCAAAATAGAATAAAAATGGTTCTCATTCAGGAAGAATACACCATACTCAGGTACACAGAGAGCCAGACATAGACACAGACACAGAGATACAGACAGACAGACAGACAGACAGGCAGACAGACACACAAACACACACACACACATTTTGCAATTGCTGCTAGGTAGGACAAATCACTTTGACAGTTCAAGAATCAAAATGTTCGGGCACAAAATGTCAAGGAGGGAAATGTCCTGTTTCTCTCAAACCCTATGTATCAGGAAGAAGCCTACCTCTGCCAGCACTCATGGTGCATGCAGTGGCCGCACGAGGACGTGTGTGTGCCGTTGAAGAGGTCAGCTGACATCAGGAGAGGGTCGTATTGCTCACCGTTGGCCAGGTGCTTGCTGCGGTTCTGGGACAACACCGTCGACCTGCAACAATCCAACAGCCTTCATTAGAACAAGAACAAGAATTTATTCAGCCTTAGGCCAACAAAAAAAAAGTCTGTTTCTGGTCACCCGACCGACCCTAAATTTCGGCGCCGACCCTAAACTTTTTTTTTCCAAACTCAAAAGTTTGTTGGGTTTTTTTTTGGTGGTAAAGGACAGGGTGAGAAAATGAACAACAAAAACGTGTGAAAACGAAAGTCCGCTGACGATTTGTAAATGTGTTGAGTGTCTTGTCTCTATGTATAGTAAATCCAGTCTCTTTGCGCGATTTTTAAAGTTAGTTTTATTGGTCTACATTTGGGGTAAAAAAAAAAATTAAAAACAAATTTTAAAAAAATCCCGACCTACCGACCCTATTTTTTGGCTCACGTAAGTGTAGCCTATGCGATGATAAACTTTGTCTGTCTGTGCGTGCGTGCGTGCGTGCGTGTGTGTGTGATAGAAACTTTAACATTTCCGAGTCTATGGATAAAGCTCGCATAAGAAGATTACGTCTCGGTCAAAAGTGTTTGACGTGTGTGATAGAAACCATTTGAAGACGTCACATTATGACGTAAGAGGGTTAGACGTCACGCAAAGGAATTACTGAAAGTCTCGGTCATTGTTATTGTGAGCGGGCCGAGACTAATTGGCAGATCCAGGGTCTCGCTTTCTTGCAGTTTCACCTTGCTTACTGTGTGTGTGTGTGTGTGTGTGTATGTGACGGAGTGATTGAGTTTGTGTTACTGTTTGTCGATTTCTTACGTGAGCCTTGAAGGCTTCGCCTCTTGTTTTAGCCATGTTACCAGAAACAGACAATTTTTTTTTTTTGCTTTATAGCATAAAAGCCATCAGTATTTATCCTGGTCTGAATAACATGCATACACCCATACACTCCCTATACTGAGTACTGATACGATACCATAGTAAAAACAAAAAGGCTAATAGGCTAACTGTAACAACAAATCTAAGTCGTCACTGAAGTACAGGAACTAAAAATGTCTGTGAATAGTAGTGGTAAATATGTTAGCGAACGTTTAAGTATATAGTAACAACTCTCACTCCCCCTTTGCACAGGCAGATCCTTTGTTTTAGAAGGCAAAGCGCCAATAACAAGCACTCTTCTTTCTCCTCAGATCTTGTACAAATATGTCCTCCCTGCTCAGGAAGAGCCACTGATCTAGTCGTGTTCAAGTCAAACTCAAAGCATCTTACAACACTTCAGCCATTAGGAATGACTGCTGAGTAACCCTTTTTTAGTTTTTGTTTGTGTGTGCGTGTGTGTGTACGTAAACCAAGGCACAAATTGTAAAATTACATGTGTGACTCAGAAATTGTGTCCTCTTGATCTGCTAAGACACTAAGTAGACACACAGAACGTCTATCAGGCACTCACCTGCCTAGGCAACCAACGAACCAAAACATACACAAACTATCACCACCACTATAACTTCAAACACACACACTCACTCACACACACACACACACACACACACACACACACACACACACACACACACACACACACACACACACACACACACACACAGACTATCAACTATCACAGCGAAAAACAACCTTAAAAAGCAAAATACCAATACAACCAAGCAAGCTGGGCTTACATCTGTACATAAGCAGCGAGGACCATGGCTCGACTGGTGAGGGTGACGACCTCCTCCTCTTGGCACAGAATGCAAGTGACGTTGATACTGTTCGCCACCTTGCTCCGACTCTGCTTGGGGCCCAGCGCTACGGAGTCTGCATTGGGTTCACTGTCAACACACACAACACAGAGTTAGTCCTTCTAATACAGAATGCAAGTGACGTTGATGCTGCTCGCCACCCTGCTCCGACTCTGCTTGGGGCCCAGTGCTTGAGAGTATGGCATGATTCTAAACATCTGCAGCTTTAAATGTGTGTGCATCCTGGGGCTACAGCATTGCCTTATTTCTCTGGAAGACACACAGACACACACACACACAAACACACAAACACACATTCACACACACACACACACATTCACACACACACACACACACACACATCCAATCTTACACCCATTTCTGGTGAGCTTGACAACAAAGGCCTGTTAACTCCTTGAAAACAAAGCAACGCTATCCCTCAAAGCATATAACCACGTCATGTCCCAAATAGACACTAGTTCTGGGGACAGAAATATTAAGTTAGCATAGCATATCCCTCAAAGACCCACTGTATGAGCGGGAGGGGTTTCCAAAACCAGGCAGGGGTACAGGGGCTGGCCAGGTGGGGGTTCTGGGGAGCAAGGGCCCCACAATGCTGTTGAAATTTACCATTTGAAAGGGGTACTTTGGGTAGTTCTTTTACAAAAAGGTACATTTGCCGAGTAAGGGGGTAGGGGGTGTTTTTGGAACCCAACCCCCAGACCCCTAGATCCAATCCTGACACTCTCCCTCCAAGAACAATCCCACTGAGCGGTACTCACTTGACGTCCATGTCCACAGCACTGCCCGGGTCAGTGTGAGTGTTCTCAAACAGCTCAGAGTTCTCGGCGATGAAGTCTTTCTGCATCTTGGACATCTGGGCCATGACCTTTGCCCTACGCTTGGCCGCGATGGCCGCCTTCTTCTTGCGCTCAGACTGGGTGCGGAGGTCAGCGCACTTTGCCAAACTGTCCAGCTGGTCTTTGGACGACGGCTCGTCTGACAGGTGCAGGGCCTCTCCGAATTTCTGTTGAAATAAATAAACATAGACTAATCATTTGGTATTTGGTATATCTAAGTGTCCTTGGGGAATCCCCTCCAGGAAACTCGGGCTGCTTTCCCTGGGGGTAGCGTTCAGCAACAAAATCGCACTAGCCAATTTTTATTTTCTCCTGCCTGCATGTTTTTCTAGGCCTAAACCTTTCGCTGTGACCTTTTTTAGGATCTTTATTAAGTCTTAAAATGGAGGTAAATTTACAAAGGTCTTGTACAGAAAATCTGAAAAAGTAAGGTCTAAAATTATTTTTTTCTTAAAAAGGGGTGGGGTGACTGTACTTGATTTGATTTGAAGAGAACATTAAACTCACACTCAAGAAAGACAAATATAAAACAGATAATAAGAAATTAAAGAAACTGACCCTCAAGACCCAGGCCAGGAGGTCCTTGATTGGCTCCTGGTTGACGTTGGTGTTGTGTACCAGGGACTCCAGCTGTCCCAGAATGCCCTTCTCCCCTGTCGCACGCTGCAGGAACTGGAAGGATGAGTCGTGTGACTCGAGGGCCTCCATCTGCTCGTGAAGCCCGAGGCCGATGATGTACAGCACCTAGAACAGGAGGAAATCTTTGTATATTCAGTAAACATCGGGGTACTTCTTCTACTTCAGCGTTCCAGAATTTTCTGGTTACGTGTGAGCTCGTTTGCCCATTTGGGTTCCTCAAACTATACTCAGAGAGCATAGTCAGCTTCACTCCGCTTTCGTTGAGTAGGCATGCTGGGTATTTTCGTGTTTCCATAACCCACCGAACTCCGACATGGATTACAGGATCTTTTCTGTGCGCACTTGGTCTTGTGCTTGCGTGTACACACGAAGGATGTTAAGTCACTAGCAGGTCTGCACATAAGTTGACCTGGGAGATCGGAAAAATCTCCTATCCTAACCCACCAGGCGGCAGCGTCCGGGATTCGAACTCACGACCTCCCGATTAGGAGGCTGACGTCTTACCACCACGCCACTGCGCCCGTCATCGGGGTACTAAGCAGTGATGAGTATTGATCTTGCTCTTGCGACCACCTCTCAAAAGCGACCACCTGCCCACAACAACCCAACTCGAAGGATCCCATACAAGTTTTTCTTCTAAATATTTCACCCTCCCACAAAGGACTGATCAAACCAACAAACCCACCAATGTGTTATTCTCTGAGGCGCCAGGAGATTGGTTCCGCACAACTCTCATTTCAACGTCGTAGTCGAATTTTGGCGTAACTTGTTTTAAAAAGCTTTTCAGGACAAACTGATTATTTTGTATTTTGAAATAGTGTTTATATTTGTTACTGGTATGGATAGAAAGATAAAACTTTAAAAGATTGTTAAATCATGCATTGTCAATTGTTTTTCAGAGAATATTTTTCATGGAGAATGATTTACTTAACTTTTTCAAAAACACCAAGAACCCAGTTACTCCAACATTCCACGATGACATTGATTTATTCTATTGGATATGTTGTATGCTTTTAGAGAGCTTACTTCCCTTTCTTTCTCAGAGGACTGATTAAACCAACAACCCCAGCAAACAAACAAACTGTCTGCACTGACCCTCTCAAACTGTGCCTCAGACCAGGATCGTGAGCGTGCGGCGGCCGTGCGAGACAGGACCATGGACAGGACATGGAGAAACACGTCGCTTGAGAACAGACGCAGGATGGGCTTGAAGGCGACCTTGAACTTGGGAGGCACCGGTGGCGGCAAAGCTGCAAGGAGAGAATGAATTATAAAGTTTGACTATGTAAGACTGTGCAAATGAGAGAGATAGAGAGAGAAATGTCACACTGGTGTGTGTGTGTGTGTGTGTGTGTGTGTGTGTGTGTGTGTGTGTGTGTGTGTGTGTGTGTGTGTGTGCATGCATGCGTGCGTGTTTGTGTGTGTGTCTTTGTGTCTGTCTGTGTGTCTGTGGGTCTGTGTGTGTCTGTGCCCTTGCCGATGCAAGTTTGCACGTCTGTCTACCTGTGTATCAGTATCTTTTGTTGTTGATGTCCAATGTGCTACATCTTTGAGACCTCACTTACCCTGGTCCTCTCCATTCTGCTTTTTCCTGGATCTCTCCGCTTCCTCGGACTGAAAAAAACACACACAAATTTAACACCAAAAAGCACGATCAGCCTCAGCGTTAAGTTTTTTGTCCACGGACGGCCGGACGGACACACGGACAGACACATATAAATCCTAATACTCACCAATTGTGAGTCAATAATAATAATAATAATAATTATAAAACGTTCGTCAAACGCGCTTTTCACCACCAAACAGGAGTCTCATGGTACTTTTGTCAATTTGTGAATACAGGTAATGCTTTGAATACAAATATCTACTGGCAGCAAAACAGATTAAGACTCCCTCGTTTTTAAAACCTGATTTTGTCAGATTTTTTTAATGTCTTAAAAGGGAGGTTCCATTGTATGAGAAATGAGACATGTCTACACAGACTTAAGTGACACCCACCTTGGACTGATCGGACTTGGAGTAGTGGTAGAAGAAGGGGCAGTACTCTGCGTAGTATTGATCCTTCAGCTCGTACTTTCCGTTGCCGCCCGCTGTGGGTTTCTTGAAGGTCGCGACCTCCTCCACCACCTCCTCCAAACCTGTCTCGTGGTTGGGCTGTTTCAACAAAAATATAATGAACATACAATGAAAAGATACTATAATGAACTGGTTATCTCAAAACGCATATGGTGAACGTTCAGCATGCAAGGGTCAACTTTGTGCAGACTCTCCTCGGAGTCCAAACACCCCTGTGTGCATACATGCGCACGATAAAGATCCCAAGTTCACAGCAAAGTCTCAGGGTTTGGAAACACAAACACACGGATGCAGGAAAAAGAAAAAAATTGGGTAGCACTGTACTCTATGGCAGCTCGCTTTCCCTGGGAAGAAAGCAGCACGGATATCCATGACGATATGATTCCAGGACAAACTGGCTATCACAAAATATCACAAATTATAATAACATGACAAAAACATCCCAAAGCTTATATCAAATCTAGCTGAAAATTACCCGTCTAAATCTCAAACAGACTGCCTACCTTAATGTCAAAACCTGTTCAACAAACAGCAACTTCACCTCTTTATTGCAACAACACAATCAGCAAAATCCATCGACAACAAACACAAATTCTGGAACAAGAAAAAAACTGTTGAGAATTTGATCCAGCACTCACATCTTCAGGGAGAGCCTTAGCCAGCTTGCTGTGAGGCATGGCGCTGATACACAGCTGGTGAATTATCTCTCTTTTCACGGCGTCCTTCTGGGTTACCTCCCCTACTCCTGGCACATACCGCTCCTCTGAAAAATTCACAAAAACAAATGCTTTGGTTAAATACCCTGAATGCCAATCACAATTTCAGAAGGAAAATGTTTTTAGTACAAAATAAGCACACATCAACTTTCAATAAAACTAGCAGAATGTCAAGGTTATCAGCACAAGCTAACTCAATGTCAAGGCTATCAGCACAAGCTAACTCAATGTCATGGTTATCAGCACAAGCTAACTCAATGTCAAGGTTATCAGCACAAACTAACTCAATGTCAAGCTTTTCAGCACAAGCTAACTCAATGTCAAGGTTATCAGCACAAACTAACTCAATGTCAAGCTTTTCAGCACAAGCTAACTCAATGTCAAGGTTATCAGCCCAAGCTAACTGAATGTCAAGCTTATCAGCACAAGCAGAAACAGGAACCAAATGCAGTTGCTATCACACCTCATTATCATATGCCCTGAGATATCAACCAGCACAGTGCTACAACGTTTGTGTCTGCGCTTCTATGACCACGTTATAGCACCTTGACTGATTATTTATAGCGGCGTGAAAAGGAAACAGTCTAAAGGCATACATTAATTGAACTAGAAAAGAGCACTGACCTAAAATGATGATGAGCAGTGTCAGGAACTCTTCGGCGAGTGTCACTGTCTGTCTGAGGTAGTCTTCTTGTCCTGTGGGGTTGTCATACTCTGGCCTGGGATACACACACACACACACACACACACACACACACACACACACACACACACACACACCACACACACACACACACACACACACACACACACACACACACACACACAATTTGTCAGAAAAATTCTATAATCAAACCAGCTTTCTCAGAGTAAAAAACCCAGTATTATTGTGATAAGTCCTTTTATCAAGGTCAACGTGGGCCAATTACCTAGTATTAAGCAGTAACAGTACACGGGCACATGTACCTTTCTCCCATTTCCAAAACAACTCAGAACACGCTTTATGCACGAGTGACAACAATTTACTAAGTTGAACCTGAGGCCTAGCCCAAAACCAGAAAGGGTTTTGTTTCCGATTCCCCTACCAACCCTATTTTTTTCCTCCCAACCCTATAACTGGTTTTTTTATCATTAAAAAAATAGTTTTATTATGAAGAAGAATCATTTTTTAAATTGATTTTGTTGTTGATTTTTTTGGTTTTTGTTTTTTGTTGGGGGGGGGGGGGGGGGGCTATTAAGGTCTTAAAATGCATATAAGCAGTCTGTTACTTATTCATTATCTATACTCAGAGCACTGATATGAAACTGACTTGGTCCAGGCCACCAGGCCATACTTGTTGAGAAGGTGGATCAGAAAGTCGTCGGGTTCCAGGAGGGAGGCTGCAATCTGTTGGCAGAGAAACACACAAGGCACAGAATTACACAAACTTGGTAACCTTCAACAATCTTGGGTTTGTAAATCAGACACACTAGACGTTTGAAATCGCATATTGAATGTCAAATTGCTCTACTCTGAGTGAGTGTGGGTTAAGTACTTGCTGTTCCTTTCATCGCTTGATGTTGCACAAAGTCTTTGCCACATGTTTTCTGTGACGTTTGATTCGCCTCTCACAGCTTCATTCAACAGAATTTGGCCATTTACGTGTTGCCCTCCCTTTGTCGTCTTCCGGTTACATTCAGTTTATAAACAGATAAATCTAACTCTGTGTCAGTCAGGCTGGCATGACAGATACACATCCTTGTCTTCATACTGATGGAGAGTACTTCTGATATTAATTGGGAAAAGCTGACTTCATGAAGCTCTTTGCACAAAGTTTTGGCACTGTGTTTTCGGTAAATAGACTTTGCAAAGTCTTAGCATATTTGACTTCATGAAGCTCTTTGCACAAAGCTTTGGCACTGTGTTTTCGGTAAATAGACTTTGCAAAGTCTTAGCATAGTCGACTTCATGAAGCTCTTTGCACAAAGCTTCGGCACTGTGTTTTCGGTAAATAGACTTCGCAAAGTCTTAGCATAGTCGACTTCATGAAGCTCTCTGCACAAAGC
>NC_090261.1:67306929-67346929 GCF_037325665.1 Littorina saxatilis
AAGCTTCGGCACTGTGTTTTCGGTAAATAGACTTTGCAAAGTCTTAGCATATTTGACTTCATGAAGCTCTTTGCACAAAGCTTTGGCACTGTGTTTTCGGTAAATAGACTTTGCAAAGTCTTAGCATAGTCGACTTCATGAAGCTCTTTGCACAAAGCTTCGGCACTGTGTTTTCGGTAAATAGACTTTGCAAAGTCTTAGCATAGTCGACTTAATGAAGCTCTTTGCACAAAGCTTTGGCACTGTGTTTTCGGTAAATAGACTTCGCAAAGTCTTAGCATAGTCGACTTCGGGCTCATTTAAAGACAGCCTTTATATACACTTATACAGTGACTGGCAAGGACTGAAAGTAGCAGGTGAAAACTTGGTGCACTTACCTGGAGCATGATGATGTCCTTGTTGTACATCTCTTCCCTGCACCGCACGTTGTGGTAGAAGTAGATCTGTCAACAGGCGTATCACTGTGTAACTCAACAGACTCAAAACCACACACACTGTCAGTGTTACCAAGACAGAAACTAAGCAATCCATCACGCACAAAATGAGTACATGAAGAGCTGAACTTCCGGCAAGAAAAATGCAACCACAAACCCTTACAAACTCCACTCAACTCCACTTCAACAAAGTACACCATTCTAATTGTGAGCTCTGAATACCTAGTACAATGCTGTCTCATTTAGAACTCAGTATACACAAGTGCTGACAGATGCAAAACTGTTTTGTGTTAAAAAATAAATAAAGATCATTCCTCACCTATTCAGAACTCAGAATACTCAAACGCTGACAGATGCAAACCTGTTTTGTGTTGAAAACAAAAAATCATTCCTCAACTACCTACATACTACTGGCTGCCTCTCTATCACGACTACCTGCCCATTACAACCAGTCCACCTCTCTATCACCACTACCTGCCCATTACAACCAGTCCACCTCTCTATCACGACTACCTGCCCATTACAACCAGTCCAAAGGAGAAACTCACCTGTCTGTAAGGACCCCTTTTGGTCAGTTCCTTTGGCTGGTCATGTAGACAGGTTCAACTGAATAGCTATGTAGGTCAAACAATCTCTAGTCTCATTACCTGGTTGAGCAGGGAGAATCCGTTGCGGCGCCACATGCCAGCCTGCGTCTGTGCTATCAACACCTGAACTCTCAGCGCTGGTTCCATCAGTTCCACAGGTTCCAGCCTCTTCTATACAACGATAACGAGGCAAACAAATTCAACCCCTGGAAAAGTACTAAGTTCTCACGGAGACAGCTCTCAAAAAACAATCAGAATTAAAATTCCCATCTAAAATTCAGATTTTCTGACACTAGTTTCAAATGTCTCATGCATGGTGTCATGCTTCAAGCTTGCACACAAAATTCATGAATGATCTGTGACAGATTTGTCATGAAATCACTACAGTAAAACCTGTCAAATAAGGACACCCTTGAGACCAGACAAAAGTGTCCTTATTCTGCAGGTGTCCTTATTAGACAGGTGCAAGTAAACGCGACAAAGTCAAGTTGAGAGAGAGAGAGAGAGAGTACTGCACATGTACATGTACATTTATAAGAAAAACAGAAGCTGTTTAGATTAAATAGAGAAACATTTAATATTGACTGTTGTAAAACAAGTTTAAAAGCTTTTTATCATATCAACTGTATAAATTTAAATTGTTAAAAAGTTACTGGATCTCATTCATACAACACATTCACATTCACTTCATTCTGCACTCATCAGCTTTTGAAAGAATTTGTCCAGCGTTGTCTGAGTGGACCATTGATGGCAATGTGATTCGCACGTTTGGTTGAAAACCACTCGAACACGGCGTCATTTAGCTCTTCGTATTCGGTTGTCTTCTTCGAAACCCATTTCTGGTCAGCACGTCCGTCTCCCGATTCCCACAACTTCATTATTTTTTCCCGATCGACGCTGATTTTCGAAATCTGCGTTCTCCCACACCCAAGCTCTTGTGCAATCGTTCGGCATGATTTCCCACTTTCCAGTTGTTTGACAACATTTATCCTTTGTTCTAAAGTCAGCGCATTTCTTCCTTTTCTTGAATTTGAATTTCTTGCTGCCATCTTGTTAAACACGAATCACTCTTTCGAAGAGAAGATACATTCACTCATACACTTTCACTTCCGTTCCGCCGAACACGTTCCACGCGTTGGATTGGCTGCCTTGGAACTCTAGCAGCCAATCAAATGCGTCGACTTAAAACACTCACCAAGAATAGACTCTATCAGTATTCCAAGCTCTCGTAATCTCTCGCAAACTTCAGAGCATAGCAAAGCATGCGGTACAGCGATCTCGTGCGAGCTGCATAAGCCAAGGTTCGAAGTTCTCGCGATGTTCAAAGCATAACAAATAGCGTGTCTCGCGAGAGCTGCTCAGATACCGACTAATATCAACTGATCGATTTATCGTCTTCTTCGTCGATCGAACTTCCCAGCTTGCTGTGGATGTCCGTATTTAGCAGGTATATGACTTATTATGGACCCAAAATACGTGTCCGCGTCCGTAATGCCGAGGTGGCCGTAACGTACAGGTGTTTTACAGTGTAAAGCAGTCCGTGCCGAGACTGACTGTCCGTATTCTGCGAGTGTCCGCTAAGTCCAGTGACCGTATTTGACAGTTTTCACTGTATTTAACCAGCGATGCATTTTTAAATTCTTTTATTGTACATATATATTATGGAATTATTCAAACACGGACAATGTTCCTGGTTGTTTTCTGCTCTCTTTGAATTGCCAAAAATGTAAATGCTTCAGAGCAGTGTAAGGACAGATTATCTGCGACTGTTGAACCATCAGTAAGGATGGGTTTGACTAGTCCAGTTCCAGAGATGTTGCCCTCTTCCTTTCAGTTTCACATTAATATTATGGATTTGCTTTCATGAAATCAGTAATTGTGTTCTGAGTGTATGGCAAAGTTGGTCATTATGGCACGCTCTCTAATGAGATAATTGTGTTCTGAGTGTATGGCAAAGTTGGTCATTATGGCACACTCTCTAACGAGATAATTGTGTTCTGAGTGTATGGCAAAGTTGGTCATTATGGCACGCTCTCTAACGAGATAATACTCACTCTAACCATCAGCTCTGGGGAATCGAACCTCAGTCCATACTCCGCAAGATGGATGTATATTGCTGCACACACACAAAACACACTAAACTGGGCGTCCAATAACAGCATTGCCAAAGGGACCAGCAGTGCAAGACCAGCCAAACCCAAAGGCCTTTCCCACTTGTCAATCTCTTCCCTCCCTCATAACCAACAAGAAGGGCAAAGCCCATACGACTCACATGCTTGACCTTGACCTTTACATGACCAAATAACTAAACCTAGCAATGACATCATACACTAAGAACTGCTTTACACATTTTTCCTACCAAAATACATGTGACCTTGACCCAAGGTCAAGGTCATCCAAGGTCATGCAACACAAAGCTGTTAATTCAAGACATAGGAAGTACAATGGTGCTTATTGGCTCTTTCTACCATGAGATATGGTCACTTTTAGTGGTTCACTACCTTATTTTAGTCACATTTCATAAGGGTCAAAGTGACCTTGACCTTGATCATATGTGACCAAATGTGTCTCATGATGAAAGCATAACATGTGCCCCACATAATTTTTAAGTTTGAAACAGTTATCTTCCATAGTTCAGGGTCAAGGTCACTTCAAAATATGTATACAATCCAACTTTAAAGGACCCTTGCGACCTTGACCTTGAAGCAAGGTAAACCAAACTGGTGTCCAAAGATAGGGCTTACATTGCCCTGTATAGCATACATAGCTAAGGTTGCCATTCTCGATAACTTCAGAAAAAAATGCGAAAATGTGAAAAATGGTCGTTTTTAAGACAACAATTACGGCCCCTGTGACCTTGAACTTGAAGTGAGGTCAAGTTGCCGCACATGTTTTTTGAGATCTTGTAACCATACACCATCAGGCCACATCAGGTGTTGATAGACTTAATAGTGTCCAAGAAATATCCAACGTTAAAGTTTTCCGGACGGACGGACGCCGGGACGGACGGACGCCGGGACGGACGGACGCCGGGACGGACGGACGGACGGACGGACGGATGGACGGACGGACGGACGGACGGACGACTTGGGTGAGTACATAGACTCACTTTTGCTTCGCATGTGAGTCAAAAATGACAAAAGAGAAAGAGGAACAGCTTGAAGTTGAAATGTCACCAAAGAAACACGGCAAAAATAATAAATGCTTTTTCATTCTTCTATCAAACAGAAAATTTTACCCCATGCCTCCCTTGCATTCCCCCTTCACAAATAACCTCTTCTTCTTCTTCTTCTTTGTTCATGGGCTTAGACTCCCACGTTCACTCATGTTTTTGGATTTGTATGTGTATGACCGTTTTTACCCCGCCATGCTGGCAGCATACGCCGATTTCGGGGGAGGCATGCTGGGTATTTTCGTGTTTCTATAACCCACCGTACTCTGACATAGATTACAGGATCTTTTCCGTGCGCACTTTGTCTTGTGCTTGCGTGTACACACGAAGGTTTGCACATAAGTTGACCTGGGAGATCGGAAAAATCTCCACTCTTAACCCACCAGGCGTCAGCGGCCGGGATTCGAACTCACGACCTCCCGATTAGGAGGCCGATGTCTCTTGCATTTTTGAGAACAAATATAAAAGAAGTTCTAGCTAACATCGATCAATACATAAATGTATGCAGTCTCGGAGGAACACTGACTGTCTGGATCTGTGTAAAATGTCATATTCTTGTCAAAAATACAAATAAAAAACGCTCGCGCTGGACCCGAGTACTCTTCAGACTGGCTCGCTCAATAAATATAAATGTTTGGAATGTCTGTGGTGTGAATGTTGGTTTCTGACCAGAAATGCAGATCTATCTCTGGCCGATTCATAGATTCAACCTACAAACTGCGACCTCATCTGTGATCAGATATGTTTCGACAAGCATTAAACGGATGAAATTAACCACATGCAGTTTATTCTTCAACAAAAATGCAACGATACGCCGCACCCCAAAAAATGGGTTGGGTTCGGTGATTTGTACATAAACGTCTTCCTCGCGATAGATTCGCTTATTATTTTGTCTTATGAAGCCGTCATCAACACGAACACAATGATTGCAGAAGCAAACTCTGTACCTACACGATCGAGACACAAGACTGATTATTTCACAGCTGCAATGTGAATAGAGAACAAAGACGTTTTGGGTAAGCTTACTCACGTCAGGTCTTCACTGACAAGCTAGGAACAGACGGAAAATTCCGAACAAAAGTAAATGACGTCAAAGTCTTTTTCGCTTTGCGTGTAACTTTGTCATGACGTATTTTTGTGTGACGCGTTCGGCTGTTCTATCAGGTCAATGGCTGCGTGTTGCCCCGCCGGTGTGAACTCCTCCTACGGCCAAGTCGTTTTTGTGGTTTATTTCGCATTTAGGTCCCAGGTAACATTATGAAGTTTTAATACGATCAATCGGACCTATTATCAAGTTAGTGTATCAACTTTTGAACGAACTGCGCCCAGTAGTTTCCCAGCAATAAGCTGTTAAGTGGAGACAGACAGACAGACACACAATTAAAGTCTGCTGAGCCCTAGTACTAGCGTACTCGGGGATAATGTATACAACCAATGATGAAGTGTACTCACAAGCCAAGAACCGTGTGATGGGCAGGTGGATGGAAACAGGCTGAGCGGCCACGTCGTGCTTCTGACACTTCACCGTGTGACCAGCCACTGTCAAACATACAACACTCCATGACTACAGATAAACTCATGCTTCTGACACTTCACCGTGTGCCCTGCCACTGTCAAACATACAACACTCCATGACTACAGATAAACTCATGCTTCTGACACTTCACCGTGTGACCAGCCACTGTCAAACATACAACACTCCATGACTACAGATAAACTCATGCTTCTGACACTTCACCGTGTGACCAGCCACTGTCAAACATACAACACTCCATGACTACAGATAAACTCATGCTTCTGACACTTCACCGTGTGACCAGCCACTGTCAAACATACAACACTCCATGACTACAGATAAACTCATGCTTCTGACACTTCACTGTGTGCCCTGCCACTGTCAAACATACAACACTCCATGACTACAGATAAACTCATGCTTCTGACACTTCACCGTGTGCCCTGCCACTGTCAAACATACAACACTCCATGACTACAGATAAACTCATGCTTCTGACACTTCACCGTGTGACCAGCCACTGTCAAACATACAACACTCCATGACTACAGATAAACTCATGCTTCTGACACTTCACCGTGTGACCAGCCACTGTCAAACATACAACACTCCATGAATATCTATTTTTCATGTATAATGTTCGTAATGATATTATTCACATTTATGTTAGGGTTAACCCTAACCCTAACGCTTTAAAGCGTTTGAATTAAAAATGTGCGCCTTTATTTTGATTTGAAATTAACATGCTGAACATAACTCTCACAACATAAACAAATTACTAATACAGCATGCATTCAGGAAGCTGTAAAGCTAAGGTAAGGATAGTTTCTTGATAAAATTGTGCTACAGCCACACAAAAAAAGTGAAACATGCACTTAAAATTCAAACATTTCAAGAACTAACATACAGTATATAACTTCACAACATTTTGCAAGAGAGCAAAATTAAAGTTGCTAAAATGACCCCAAATGTACTTGATCTTACCATTTTATTATAGTAGTCCAAATAGCTTTTTTTCCCTTCTTTTTTTTTTTAACCCTATTTAGACTACATTGCCTCATATCTACACACACACAAAATCCAAACGCACTCATATGCGGTCAACACACTTGCCGAAAACCGGCAAGCAACAGCAATGGCCTCGGCATTGAAAACATGGATCGGTTGGAATATAGTGGATAGTACCGAGATTTTGGACAGGAGCAGAATAACCATAAAATTACGGTATTGGGCGCGGAGTGACACATTTCCTTACCGGAAAAACACAGTCTCCTTCCAGAAAAGTTAGACCAGGTAGACTTTCACTTACTATTACGGTAGTTATGAACTCGGAGAGTTATGGCACTTCAAAATTCAGGACACATTTTGTAAACACTAGCCATTAAAACGGGCCAATGAGCCATAGCCACGTTTGTAAGTAAAGTTTCTTCGATTTGCTGTCATTATCGAGTCATTTTATTTTAACAAGCCATGCTTTATTTAAAAGAACAAAGTTTTCCCCAGTTGGTAATCAATACATAACTTCATGCAGTGCAAATTTGTAATTTCAAGGTACAATTCACAATTGAAAAAATAACTAAACTGAATGTGATTGTATATTTTACCTTCTAATGTATCAGTCGAATCTGAGATGTTAACGTTCAAGTCCAGTAAATAGCAACAGATTCATACAAATAATTCTGTGTATAACTTCACAGTTCAGGTTTTGCTTCAGTTTTTTTTTATGTATATTTCTATTGCATCTTTTCCAAGTAGTGTATCATGCAAATACATTGAAATACCTGTGTACATATTCCTACTATTTGTCACACCTGACAAAACTCGTGAAATCTTACCTGTCAGTTTCTCCTTGTCCATTTTCTCTCTGCAGTGGTAGAGGTTGTCCATTGTCTCTTTGTACGCCTCAATCAGCAGGTAACGCTGTCGTACACACAACACAGAATACCATGAAAGTCTAAAAGGACGCACATATTCCCAATACCATGAAAGTCTAAAAGGACGCACATATTCCCAATACCATGAAAGTCTAAAAGGACGCACATATTCCCAATACCATGAAAGTCTAAAAGGACCCACATATTCCCAATACCATGAAAGTCTAAACGGACGCACATATTCCCAATACATATACCATCAAAGTCTAAAAGGACGCACGAAAAATCTCCATATTTTTCAGGCATATTACTGAAAATTGGATATAGGAAAAATCCATTAAAACACAGGGTACACAAGTTACTACCAGATGACAGAGCATCTGGGTCACAGGTTGCACATTACATCTTACATGAACAAGAAGGGCAAAGCCCATACGACTCACATGCTTGACCTAAACCTAGCAATGACATCATACACTAAGAACTGCTTTACACATTTTTCCTACCAAAATACATGTGACCTTGACCCAAGGTCAAGGTCATCCAAGGTCATGCAACACAAAGCTGTTAATTCAAGACATAGGAAGTACAATGGTGCTTATTGGCTCTTTCTACCATGAGATATGGTCACTTTTAGTGGTTCACTACCTTATTTTGGTCACATTTCATAAGGGTCAAAGTGACCTTGACCTTGATCATATGTGACCAAATGTGTCTCATGATGAAAGCATAACATGTGCCCCACATAATTTTTAAGTTTGAAACAGTTATCTTCCATAGTTCAGGGTCAAGGTCACTTCAAAATATGTATACAATCCAACTTTGAAGAGCTCCTGTGACCTTGACCTTGAAGCAAGGTAAACCAAACTGGTATCAAAAGATGGGGCTTACTTTGCCCTATATATCATATATAGGTGAGGTATTCAATCTCAAAAACTTCAGAGAAAATGGGGAAAATGTGAAAAATAGCTATTTTTTAGACAACATTTATGGCCCCTGCGACCTTGACCTTGAAGCAAGGTCAAGATGCTATGTATGTTTTTTGGGGCCTTGTCATCATACACCATCTTGCCAAATTTGGTACTGATAGACTGAATAGTGTCCAAGAAATATCCAACGTTAAAGTTTTCCGGACGGACGGACGGACGGACGTCCGGACGGACGGACGGACGGACGGACGACTCGGGTGAGTACATAGACTCACTTTTGCTTCGCATGTGAGTCAAAAAGACATTGAATAAGTAACAACGTTTGATTATTTTATAGTGGGTGGGTAGGAGGGGACAAGGGGGGGGGGGGGGGGGGGGGGGTGGTTATGCTGCTTATGTTTTCGAATTTAGGGAAGGGAAGTGGGGTTTATCAAAAAGCCTTGGTACACACAAATCCACTGACACAGCCAGTGAACAAAGTATGGTGACTCACATCGGAGGAACACCAGTCGGTGAAGAGCACAATGCTGTCCTCCAGTTTGAGCTGCAGGTTGAAGGCCCCCTCCCACTCGGGTTCGAACTCCAGGTGCTGGGACGTCTGCCTGGTCACCGCATCCATTCCCTGGGAAAAAACAGCAAACATATCACAAGTTAACATCTTGCATGCCAGACTCATCAAATCATCCCCAATGTTGAGATAAGTTCATTATTTGTACCACAAGTGTTTGTCTGTCTGTCTACTTAAGACCACTGTAAATGTAACGCTTTGTTTTGTCAATAATTAAACGTTCCAATAACCAACATTTCTTGTTGTTTGATTGTCAATGTTGGAACATTAGCAGCCTATCGGTTTTTGGATTTTGATCACAAGTGTCCAAAAAGACTAGAAACATAGGATGAAAGTCTTTTGTTCATTTCAATGCTTGATATTCTCTCAGGTGCCAGGAGACTGGTTCAGCACAACTCTCTGCTACTCTTGTTGCACATGTATGCATTTAAAGGGCTTCTGTCCCTTTATCTCTCAGGTCTTAAAATATATTAGATTAAGATTTTGACAAAACATAGTTTTTACATTTGGAATCAACAACTGTTCCTCTGTTCAATGGCAAAGTTTCTCAAATGTACAGTGTTATAAAAGAAAATAATGGCATAAAATAGAAAGACCAAAAACTGAGTCTTCTGCCTAATAATGTACTGAGTTCCATGCCCCGGGCTAATTTTCTGTTATTCTTTTAAACTGAAGAGGAACCCTCTGACATTTAGATCTTAACTTCCACGGTGAATCCTTCTCTGGTGAAGTAAAGTTAAGTTTACTCAGACTAGCATTTAAAACAAACAACAGCTGCACAAGTGTATTATTGGTCTCGTCCTTTGTCATACTACCCATTGTTGTACGGTGGAACACACACACACACACCCCCCCCCCCCCCCCCCCCACCTATTTTCAACCTACACAAATTGAAGAAAATTAGGTTTTACAAAAAAGGAGGAAGTCTCAATGGGGATGAATTTACAGAGGTTATGAACAGAAAATCTAAGAAAAACAGGGTCTCAAAATTGAGGGAGTCTTTAAACGGGGGGTCTTACAAGGGAGGTATGACAGTAAATGTCCTGGTTTTCGCAAGGAGAGGCCAGGCCTAGTGTAAATGTCCTGGTTTTCGCAAGGAGAGGCCAGGCCTTGTGTAAATGTCCTGGTTTTCGCAAGGAGAGGCCAGGCCTAGTGTAAATGTCCTGGTTTTCGCAAGGAGAGGCCAGGCCTAGTGTAAATGTCCTGGTTTTCGCAAGGAGAGGCCAGGCCTTGTGTAAATGTCCTGGTTTTCGCAAGGAGAGGCCAGGCCTAGTGTAAATGTCCTGGTTTTCGCAAGGAGAGGCCAGGCCTAGTGTAAATGTCCTGGTTTTCGCAAGGAGAGGCCAGGCCTAGTGTAAATGTCCTGATTTTCGCAAGGAGAGGCCAGGCCTTGTGTAAATGTCCTGGTTTTCGCAAGGAGAGGCCAGGCCTAGTGTAAATGTCCTGGTTTTCGCAAGGAGAGGCCAGGCCTAGTGTAAATGTCCTGGTTTTCGCAAGGAGAGGCCAGGCCTAGTGTAAATGTCCTGGTTTTTGCAAGGAGATGTCAGGCCTTGTGTAAATGTCCTGGTTTTCGCAAGGAGAGGCCAGGCCTAGTGTAAATGTCCTGGTTTTCGCAAGGAGAGGCCAGGCCTAGAGTAAATGTCCTGGTTTTCGCAAGGAGAGGCCAGGCCTTGTGTAAATGTCCTGGTTTTCGCAAGGAGAGGCCAGGCCTAGTGTAAATGTCCTGGTTTTCGCAAGGAGAGGCCAGGCTTAGTGTAAATGTCCTGGTTTTCGCAAGGAGAGGCCAGGCCTAGAGTAAATGTCCTGGTTTTCGCAAGGAGAGGCCAGGCCTTGTGTAAATGTCCTGGTTTTCGCAAGGAGAGGCCAGGCCTAGTGTAAATGTCCTGATTTTTGCAAGGAGAGGCCAGGCCTAGTGTAAATGTCCTGGTTTTTGCAAGGAGAGGCCAGGCCTAGTGTAAATGTCCTGGTTTTCGCAAGGAGAGGCCAGGCCTAGTGTAAATGTCCTGGTTTTCACAAGGAGAGGTCAGGCCTAGTGTAAATGTCCTGGTTTTTGCAAGGAGAGGCCAGGCCTAGTGTAAATGTCCTGGTTTTCGCAAGGAGAGGCCAGGCCTAGTGTAAATGTCCTTGTTTTCGCAAGGAGAGGCCAGGCCTAGTGTAAATGTCCTGTTTTTTGCAAGGAGAGGCCAGGCCTAGTGTAAATGTCCTGGTTTTCGCAAGGAGAGGCCAGGCCTAGTGTAAATGTCCTGGTTTTCGCAAGGAGAGGTCAGGCCTAGTGTAAATGTCCTGGTTTTCGCAAGGAGAAGCCAGGCCTAGTGTAAATGTCCTGGTTTTCGCAAGGAGAGGCCAGGCCTAGTGTAAATGTCCTGGTTTTCGCAAGGAGAGGCCAGGCCTAGTGTAAATTTCCTGGTTTTCGCAAGGAGAGGCCAGGCCTAGTGTAAATGTCCTGGTTTTCGCAAGGAGAGGCCAGGCCTAGTGTAAATGTCCTGGTTTTCGCAAGGAGAGGCCAGGCCTAGTGGATAAATCCAAGAACTTGCCTGCATCATCTTGAGGAGAGTGAGCATGGACATGAAGCCCTTGAGGAAACTGGTGCGCAGTGCGTCCGTCCACTCTGAGGGGTCCGATGGCTTGCACAGCAAGGCATACCTGAACATGAACAATATCAATATCTTTGGGTGAGTAATAGTTCATGCATATGTCACATTCTCCCTCTTTCTTTTACTATGTCTGTCTCTGTATGTCCCTATTTCTTCTTCTTCATCTAACTGAACTTGATACAATTTCCTGAACATAAGAATATCAATATTTTTGAGCGAGTAACAGTTTGTGTATATGTCACATTTTCCCTCTCTTTCTTTTTCTCTCTCTGTCTCTGTCTGTCCCTATCTTTTCTTATTTATCAAACTGAACTTGAAGAAGCAATTTTATTTGTTTTTACAGTTCAACACAGCAGTTTCATTGCACGAAGGGGACGAGGGTAGTCTTTTCTCTATAAATTACAATATAAATTTCAACTGGACACTAAAAAAGAATTACATAACCACAAAAAGATCGATTTCTCCTTTGCTGCTGTTTTGGAATAAGGGGCCAGTCAAAACTAATTTGAATGTTACTAATTGTTTCACACTCAACTTTCTATTCCATGTGATACAGGCATGAGACCAAGGGTAGGGCGGATGATAGCGAGAGAGGTGAAGGGACGGGGAATGTTTACAGTGCCGTGTGCCGGGCTGTCAGCAGTGCCCGCCAATGTTTAGCTCAGGCACCGTCGCGGCAGAGGCGCCTTAGTTCTATGCAGGAAAATGCAGCGCGCTATTCTGGCCATCTGTCGTCCTCATCTCTAAGGCAGACTGATACCAAGAGGTGTAAGTTACACCCGCCTTCAGACTCAGGCATTTTCAAACGCTCGACTCAAGACTAGATAGGAACACTGGCTGAAAAATTCATTTAAGGTTTAAAACTGTAATGCATATCCTACGCAATCTTGAAGGGGATATTCTTGTCTGTTTGTTTGTGCTTACTTTTCATTGATAATAATTTACACTTACTTCAAGTCGTAAAGCATGTAAGAAGCCCGTTTGAAGCTGGCACTGCGGTCATTACGTTCAAAGGAGAGTTTTCCCTTGTCTGTAAACAAGAAAAGACAATCACATGTATCCATATCCATATGGGTAAACACAACATACATTTTGTAACAACAACAAAACTTGAATAAATGGGAAACCGAACTGAAAAAACGAGAAAAGAGCTTCTCGCGTTATTCTTCTGAAGAAAATCCTAAAACCAATCTTTTCACTGTAATGTATAGTAATTTTATGCTTGAAATCTGACAAATCCATTTTCCTTATCCTAGTTAAGGACAAACAAATCTTTGAGTCGTGAGACCTAACAGCTGAGTAATTTTTATGAAGTATATCACTAAAAAATCAAAGAGTTTTACTCACCATTCTTCTTCTCTTGACACGTCTTGAGAAACACTTTGAGAATCACAGATATGAGATCTTGCTCTGCTATCAACATGCGAGCCTGCAAAAAGAAAGTATCAGAAACAGGTGTCAAAGTCGACATTGTGGCCACAACAAAAATCGTTTTCTTTACAGCAAAATGTCGCATAATGAAATTGGTTCATTTGTACAATGCATTAGGACCCACACTGTGATTTGGCTTAATGCTTCTTCCTAACCTGACGAAGAAATCTTTGTGAATACACTTTCTCAGAATTTTTAAAAATATTCTTATGTATTAGGTTTTCTGGATAACATAATGTTACCTTTGAACAAATATAAACGTGCTGATAAATGGACTTTGCATGAGCTTTCTTATAACCAAACCCGTTTCATTATTTTCTTTAGCACTGATTGTGTTGTAAACACTACCTTAATGTCCCATTCAGCTGTCTGCTTGTATCATGCACAACAAATATCACGCAGTAATAGGATGATATTTCTTTCCATTTTGCGATGCGTTAAGAATAGCAAGCATGTTATTTTCAGCAATAGCACAATCAGCCATGAGAACAAAGTTTTAAAAGGTGTACATTTCAGGTTCATAAAACATCCCCAGAATGCTCACCCCTCTCACTTACACTACCTGATTTCTTGAAAATAAAGAGAAACAGGAACACACACAAAAGCCAAAAAGGAGAATGAGCAACAAGAATCATACAACAACCACAACACATGAATAAACAAACATTACACAAATAACCGACACAGAAAAGACCAATAAACCTAACAAAAACAACCCTCCTCCCAGAGATTGAAATTGCACTTGTGAGTATACAATGTCATGTAGTAAGAACGGAAACAAGATTTGTCGTTAGAAAGGATTAAGGGGCATACTTTTTCACATGCAAACATCATTTGTTTCAGTCGAATGTGCCTGTTAGGGAAGTCGTAATGCAAGGAAGAGACAACACTAATACTTATTACTTCTCAACTCAACAAACAAATTATCTTTCTTTTTTCATAAAGACAAACAGAAACAAACAGAGTGACAAGAAACCCTTTTCCAAACAGAATTTCTGGTTTTTGCTTTGTGTAATGTAAATGTATTCTGTATCAATGCATGACCTCTTAAAGTCAAACACCAAGTTACAAATATCAAAGTACATCATTTGCTTTTAAAATAAAAAATCTGAGCATCTACTAAACTCTGGCAATGTCACAATGCTGCATTAAAGCAAATTATCTTGCCTGAAAAACTGATTAGCACACTGAGTGTTAAGAAAAGCATCACGCTTTTAAAATGTTAATTTAGACAAAGAGGAAAAAAAGGCGATCTTGATATTAGGTAAGAGCTGAGAATAAAACACCCAACATCCACACAAAAAATATTACGGGCATAGATTTATTGTGCTACTATGACAGCCAGTGACAGGAACTGCTGTTGTGTCTAAAATGCAGCAGAAATTAACATCTCACAGCCACAGCCACAAAGAAACTAGCTGCTCTTGTGTCTAAAATGCAGCAAATAGCAACATCCCACGGACACCGAGAGAAAAAAATAGACGTTTTCTGGAAATTACTCTGTCAAGATTTTTATACACGACCCTGCCAGTGAGACAAACAATAAAACGCTGCCGACAATTGAAGAAGCGCGGTCACAGCAAATGATTAGCTCTGATCATATGTAGTGTCCGCCCGATATTATACCCTCTTCTTTAGAAAATAAACATATTGTAGTTCACGATTTGCTGACTCAATAATGACTGGCCTGCAGTGATCGCTGACAACGTGTTTTGCTGAAAGTCACGACAGTTACAGGCCATTATTAGAGCATCGTGGCTCCAATGTGGATATTTAAAACAAACAAAAACAAACAAAAAAAGCGCATAACATAACACATGAAGAGTCCATTTTTTGCTGTGATCGCTCCCTATCACTGCTCGGCAGCGTTTTATTGTTTGCCTCACTGTCAGGGGCATAACTCTCCAACAGCCAACACAAACCCCGACAGAGTTATCTCCAGAATGTGTCTTTTGAGAGAGCAAGAAGGCAACAACAGAGGATGGAGGCCGACAGACACCTACCAAGGTGGGCACTGTGAAAATTTGCACTGAGATTGAGGTAATGGACACCGATCGGTAATGGTCATCCTCAACAAAGTCTGCCACCACACTGGCATAGTGCTACAAAAAACAAAAACCAGATACCAGGAAATCAGGGAGAGACTGATAGAGACAGACAGAGACGGAGACGGAGATGGCGAGACTGATATGAGAGGAAAACTCAAAGACCAAAACATTAGCAAGCGTTTGTGTGTTTCTCCGTGGGGACACACACTCACACAAAACAGACCACTTCCACAAATTTCCTTTGTTGTTCAAGTTTGGAAGGTTCACAGGAAGTGTTCTACCACAGGAGAATGTAGGCAACATAATTCTTACAATATTTGGACAGATTATATTTGATGACACAATTTAAACAAGACGTGGGCAGAGAAGAATATTTAGAATTAAAAACCTGAAAACTTGAACTTCAAAGAACACTTGCTAAGCGGTTCTGTGATGCAGAAAGGTGTCTCAACGTTTGCTGCTAACAGATTGGGGTGAATTTCTCCACAAACATGTTTCGTTATAAACTGCAAGGTCATTTCGCTGACTTGACTATGGAGAATACGTTCAGTTCTGTTCACACAGCAAAAGTTTCAACACCCCTCTACTGGAGTTGGAAGAGAAAACGTTGTGACGATTTTGCTGTTCTCCTTTAAGAGACCTACCAGACTTGGAACGGTAAAGATTTGAACAGAAAGGGAGGAAACGGAGACATCGTGATCGTGGTCATCGGAGATAAAATCTTCAGACATCTGCGGATAGTGCTGTCAGACAAATAGGTCTCATAGGTCAACATACTGCAAACTCATTCACTTTTGCAAGCTGCTACAATGTACATGTTTTTTCTCTGTTGTAAACTATAGTGCTGTCAGACAAATAGGTCTCATAGGTCAAAATACTGCAAATTCATTCGCCTTTGCAAGCTGCTACAATGTACATGCTTTTTCTCTGTTGTAAACTATAGCCACAGTGGTATCTGCGATGACCTGCCACAAGTGCCCCCACGTTGCAGCTTGCCTTTCATAACTAATGTAAGTAAATGTCGCTTAAGGTAAAAAAAAAAACCAAGAGAAACAGGGACAACAAAAAGTGTCCTTTCATGGGAGATGTCCTCTCAAAGCAGGGGCCTCACATCGCAGGTACCACTGTACAAACTGACTTTTTCTTTTCAAAGCTTTCTTATAATATTCTCTGACAGTCGACGTTCCATGAAAGCCCTCTGTATATTACGCTAATAAAGCAAAATCTTCACCAAAAGATTATGTGACTTACAGTATCACCATAAATATGCAATCTCCTCACCAAAAGATTGGTGTAAATGTAGCTTCCACAGATGACCTTCCCTATTTAAGACTTTCACTTTTCAGACTCTGCTCTCTCTCTCATATTTTCTGTTCATAACGTTTGTCAATTATCCTCTGTTTTAAGTCTCCCTCTCATTGTGTCAGAGAAAAGTTGTCTTGAAAGGAGGATACCAATGAACTACATTAAACAATGTCTTCAAACAAAAAAGACTGCACCCCCTCACCTCACCACCACCCCCCCCCCCCCCCAAAAAAAAAAAAAAAAAAAAAAAACCCTGTTCACACAACACATGTCTAAATCCCCTCTATCCATCAACAAAATTAGTTAACCCTATTTTTCTAAAAATAAAATAAAAGCTTACACTTTCTCTCTCTATGACTATTTTTACTGAAAGAAACCACAGCCACCCAGCAGTGTTCTGAAAAAAACCTGTATTAGTCGAGCATTTAATTATTATCGTCTTCTTCTCTACCAAAATTTCTTGCAGGAAGCCTAATCTTGGGAAGCATCTGAAACGCCTCACAAGAGAGTTGATGAAACAATTAACCAGTGCATAACAATAAATAAGCCTTTGTACAATAATCAAATAAAGAAGAAACACAAATAGTTGATGTTTGTAAATGAATAAGTGTCTAATTAAAATATCAAAAGATAAAATTGATCACAGATTTTGTATTTGGTGTGTCTGTGTGTGTGTTCATTTTGAAGCAAATGCTAGTGTGTGTGTGTGTGTGTGTGTGTGTGTGTGTGTGTGTGTGTGTGTGTGTGTGTGTGTGTGTGTGTCTGTGTGTGTCTGTGTGTGTCTATGTGTGAATGTGTGTGTCGTGTGTTTTCAGTTGCACACAAGTACATTGACTGGCATGTATGCAAGGATGCCTATGTACCTACATATAAAATATGTGCATATGCACTGTTGCAGCACTGCTTTCAATTTTGCACCATTTGTCACAAGCAAATAAATACCTTGGTAAAGATGACAGCAAACTGTTTCTTGCATTCTGGGTCTTTCAATACTCTAAAATAAGAAAAAAAGACATTAAACGTAATAGTTTTGGAACAGGGCAAGTTTTGTCACAAAACACCGGTCTAAGCCACCCCAAAAGAAAATGTACACAACAAGAACACAACTAGCTCATCAGAACACAGGTTGCATCTACAAAAAATTGGGCGTAAACGTGTGTGACATAAGGTCGTTTGTTGCTGCCCTACATGCCAATCGGCATAACAGGCAGTAAGTAAGTAAGTGAGTGACATACACCACAGTATATAACGCTTTCTTCTTCTTCTTCTTCTTCGTTCATGGGCTTAGACTCCCACGTTCACTCATGTTTTTAGCACGAGTGGATTTTTATGTGTATGACCATTTTTACCCCGCCATTCAGGCAGCATACGCCGATTTCGGGGGAAGCATGCTGGGTATTTTCGTGTTTCTATAACCCACTGAACTCTGACATGGATTACAGGATCTTTTCCGTGCGCACTTAGTCTTGTGCTTGCGTGTACACACTAAGGTTAAGTAACTAGCAGGTCTGCACATAAGTTGACCTGGGATATCGGAAAAATCTCCACTCTTAACCCAACAGGCGGCAGCGACCGGGATTCGAACTCACGACCTCCCAATTAGGAGGCCGACGTCTTACCACCACGCCACTGCGCCCGTCATAACGCTTTCAAACCTTTGCTATGAAACATGAGGCAAGCCTGACATGCCAAACACAATATTCAATAAGCCTAACCTGTTAGCTTCAAATTCACCACTACACATCATATTTGCTTGACATTTTCATAGATGGTTAAATAAAACTGTCAGCATTATATCAATAAATAAAATGCATACTTACCCTGACATGAGAAGCTGATGACTCATGGTTCTCGCAACTGAAATAACAATTGTAAAAAATACAATATCAGTGTTCCTAGTCCTTGAGTTTAGGCATCCCAATTACACCACGAAAGAAACCTTAGAATATGACATGTTTTAAACAAGAAAAAGTATCATCTATGCAGTTATGCCCTGTGCTACAAACTTTATTCCATATGATCATATCCTTTTTACCTGGTTTGATTATGTCTCAAGGTATAACAATATCGCCTACACTCAATTTGACAGGACCTCAAAAACATAAAGTTTTACAATTAAGATTTCCAGGAAAGTGTAAAATAAGATGTTTGCTTTACTTGCATTTGCTATCATGTGTGTTTCATACTCGTTGACAGGCACCTAAGCTTATGCATCCAAGAAAATGTTCCATTAAATTGTTGCAGTGGAACCCCCCTTTTAAGACCTCCAAAAATCTGAGAAAATCAGGTCTTAAAATGGAGGGAGTCTTAAGGGGAGGTGGGCCAGTGCACTACCTTTTTTTTAATTTTGAATGTTTTATTGTGTCTGAATGTTATTTTATGAAAGAAATGAACAAATGATGACAAAGAATAGTCACTTTTTGTATTTTCGGTTGCTGGTTTTTGTTTTACGCGACAAAAACAGTCAAAATACAGACAAAAGTGGAGTACAGGAGATACACGGATTTTCATCAGATGTGATTGTCACACTTCTAATTATTGTTTTATTTTATCCTTCTGGGTATGCTCTAGGGGATTACGAAGCAGATCTTGTTTATTATATTTATATTTGGAGTTAGGAACACTTCTTTGTTACAACTGTCAAACTTTAGGGTAACGCTTGCGAAATTATTTTTTTGAAATAATCTGGATATGACTATAATAAAATTTCAGCAAAATCCCTTCGTAATCCCCCAGAATGTTATATTCTGCACAAACTACAAAAGAAAGTATTGCTCTAGCTAAATTACAGCCAGAGAAATCGCGTAACCCAAGACGTAACCGTAGGCAAAATGGCTGAACTGAGAAAAACGACATTGAAGATTGAACACCACAGAAACACTATTGAAACAGACACACAAGGACAAAACTGTGTTATGAATGAACAGCTTAGTTTATTTGAATTGCAAACTACTTAGCCTTTAGCACGCCAGCAGAGAATTTATGCGTCCATCCCTTCTTTCCCTCTGTCAACCAGCATGGGGATACTGCCCCAGCGCTAAACGTGTATCAATTACCCGATTCTCGTTTGTATTTGCATGCGAGAATAACGGTATTTTTAACGGTAACTTACTTGAGCCAGAACGAGACTTATTTCCTTTCGTTATCTCGTCGATTTGTTGGTTTCCTCGAAGTTTTCTGCTTTTGTTTTTACATCGATACAGTACTTTGGTGCTTCGACAAGCAAGATGGAGGATGATGAGTTTGAAACTTTCGTTTGAGTTGTTTTTTGACAACAAATCGTACGTGGAATCTGAACGATTTACTGAGGAAGCTCTTCGCAATGAACTGTGTATCGCGGTGAAGAAAATGACACAGTTCGTCAAGACAGTGACGGAATTTACGAAAGTGCAGATTGATACAAACAGTTGCTGATCCAGTTTCGTTCGGGAAATGGCAGGCCCAGCAAACATTACCGATAATCTGACTGATGTTGGATACTTTCTCCTGTTTTTGTTTTTTTTTGCGTAGCAAATGCTCAACTTGCTTGTCGAGGAGATACTGCACAGAAACTGACTCAAATTCAGCGCAAAGCAAGCCAGTGCCGAGACGTAAAAAGTGTGCTGCATGGCGTGTTCGGAAATGGCGACCTGTGGATCTGCGTGGAGATCAAAGCTTTCCTCTGTATCGGAAACACCGACAGAATTCAAACTTTGGCCTAGTACCAGCGGAACTACTTGTTGTTGCTAACCGAACTAATAAAGACATTGTCCTCTTTCTTATTTCGAGCCATTGTTATCGTATCAAAGGTTGTTTCTCAAGGAAAAATTCGCTTTCGGTTGTCACCGATCGTTTGATGTGTAACCAGGATGTTGTAAAACCGAGTGAACTTCGGGTGTTCCCGTCATGGCCGAGAGTCTCTTCGGTTGTTTCCGTATGCAAAATTCTTACGCTGAGCATGCGCACTCACAAAGTAAACTGGTTCCCGATTTCGGTTTATGAAACGAACCAATGGATATCGAGTACCTTCCAAATAAGGACATTTCCGTTCGATTACGATTGCTGCCTTTGCAACGGACAAGTGGCTGAGTGAATGGAACATTCATCAAAACACTGATGTCATGTTATAGGTCAAGAGCTGCTGCGCAGTTTCGTATGTCGTGAATGCACTGTTTTGCTGAGGACAAAGCCGTAACTAGCCTTTGAAATGAGACATTTTTTGGCGGGGGAATATCGACTACAGAAGACAATCAATGCCACACATGTTCACATTTTGTCTTTTTTGACAGATAAATAGGACACTTTTGACAAAAACACCGACACACATGGATGATAGGTATATTATGGAAACATAATCTGCTAAAATACCCAAAACAGTGTTTTGAACGATTTGGTCAATTTTGCACTGGCCCACCTGCCCTTAAAATGGAGGGAGTCTTAAAATGGAGGGAGTCTTAAAATGGAGGTAAATTAAGAGAGGCTATGAACAGAAAGTCTGAGAAAACAGGGAGGGAGTCTTAACTTCGGGGGCCTTAAAGGGGGGGTCCACTGTAGCACTTTAGCACTGTATCACGGTATCACTGTTGCACTGTATCACTGAAGCACAGTATCACTGTATCACTGTAGCACAGTCAAGGGTAAGAGTGTGCAGACACAAACCTTTCCACAGCTGGGTATCGGCCAGAATGAGTTTCTCCATCAGTGACAGACCGCCGTCAATCTCTCGCATGGACAGGAGGCAGAACAAGCGCCTCAGGCCATCTGCACAGAACACAGTACGGGTCAGCCAAAATAAACATATCTACTTGTCAACAGACACAGTCGACAACTATCAACACATAACTACTGCAGGTATGAGTATACTAACCGTCTGCGTCAACTGAGATTTTTTTTGTTTTACTAGTGAAAATTTGAAAATACATTTACTGGAAATTTGTCGAACAGTAAGCTCTACATGTACTACTGTAGCTTTAAATGCATCTCTACATGTACTACTGTAGCTTTAAATGCATCTGACGGTTTTCCCATTTGAAAATAAGGTTGTTCCTATAATATTACACTCGACTGGTTTATGGAAAGCCATCATTCAGATGAAACTGGCTTAACAAGCCATGTGTGTGCGTTTTATATGCCTATGTGTACTATGTCTTTGTACACATAGACATATGAAACTTTATGATCTCCACAAGAAATTCTAGACCTGGCTTGTTAATGATGCTTTGCAGCCTGTGGATGCAGCGCAGCACAAAGGTCTGATGGGCCACCAGAACAAGCTCTCTCTCTCTTCCTCCCCCCTTCCCCCTCTCTTTACCCCCCTCTCTACCCCCCTCCCCCCCCCCCCCCCCCCCCCCACCTGTCTTGTTGATGATGTTCTGCAGCCAGTCGATGCATCGCAGCACAAAGGTCTGATGGGCCACCAGCATGTTGTGCATCACCTCCACCTTCAGGGGCTTGCTGCCGTGGCGTGACGTACACCGCTGACACACACACCATCAACACAATTACAAAATGTACACACACAACACCATCAACACAATTACACCTCTGACACACACAACACCATCAACACAATTACACCGCTGACACACACAACACCATCAACACAATTACACAATGTACACCGCTGACACACACAACACCATCACACAATGTACACCGCTGACACACACAACACCATCAACACAATGTACACCGCTGACGCACTCAACACCATCAACACAATTACACAATGTACACCGCTGCCACACACAACACTATCAACACAATTACACAATGTACACCGCTGACACACTCAACACCATCAACATTTGATCTGCAATATGTACAATTTCTGAATGCGGCTATAGATGAGTTTATGCGTGAGCAAGAACAAACGGATGTCCAGTTAAAATGGGAATTGTTGAAGAGACAAATACGAGATGAGAGTATAGAATATAGTAAAAGTAAAGCAATGAAAAGAAAAAATAATAAACTAAGTTTATATACAGAATTAAACGATTGTTTGTTTGTTTGTTCGTTCATGGGCTGAAACTCCCACGGCTTTTACGTGTATGACCGTTTTTACCCTGCCATTTAGGCAGCCATACGCCGCTTTCGGGGGAGTTAAACGATTGTGATTTGAACCTAAGTCATAAACCTTTTAATGAATTATGGCAGGAAAGACGACACAAGGTTTGTTTACAGTTAGAAATACATGAACAGATTAGAACAAAAAGTGCCATGATTAGATCACGAATAAAATAGATTGCAGAAGGGGAAAAAAATACGAAGTTTTTTCTTAATTTAGAAAAGAGTAGAGGGAATTCGAAGGTTATGAGTGTTTTGACCACAGAAGACGGAAATGTATTGACGGACCAAAAACACATTTTGGAAGCTCAGAGATTTACTGCACGTTCTTATAGATTACATTTAATAAGTAAAACCGAACACAACCCTTGTTGTCTGAATTTCTGGATGCATAAGTTTAAGATAGAAATAACTAAATGGCCTTGGCTCATCGTAAGGAATGTATCTAAAGAATCAAGACTGAGAGAATTGCACTGGAAGATACTGCATAACATATATCCGACTAATATTTTGTTGTGTAAAATGGAAATTAGAATGAATAACAAATGCTCATTCTGTCCAGATAAGATTGATTTTGTGGAACATTTCTTTTATGAATGTTCTGCTATACATCCAATTTGGGAAAGAATTACCAATAAGGTAGTTCAGCAGTATAATGTTAATATAAAAATTGATGTTCAAACAGCACTGTTAGGATACATGAAAACACCTGGTATGTCAAACAATTTAGTAAATTATATCAATTTACTTATTATTGTGACAAAAATGTGTGTGGGAAAATTCAAATACGGGAAACCAATAGAAATTGTGTGCATGTTTAATTCAGAGTTAGATTTGCGACACATATAGATCGAGAATAATGGTAATTGTAAAATAATATTTTAATAAAATTGTCCATTATTGGTATTTGTCCATGATAGACGTGAAAAGGTTAAGGCAAAAGAAGTAAATTTAAGGGTTTTTTCAACCCGTTATTTAGGCTGTTGATTTAAAAATGTAAGAATTTGATTGATAAAAGAAAAAAGACCTATGAAGAAAGATGCTCCCAGCCTGAAAAAAAAAGAAAAAAAAAAGAAAGGCAAATAAGAAGGGTAGTAGCAACCTGCATGCAACTGAGGTTACCAAAAAAAACAACTAAATAAAAAAAAAATAAAAAAACATCAACACAGTTACACAATGTACACCGCTGACACACACAACACCATCAACACAATGAACCTCAATGTAGTAGTCTCAAACATGACACAATATTTCACGGCTGCAATGCACTTAGTTGTAAAAGGTGCAAACCCCACTTTTAAGGTAAAAATGAGAAAAATTCACACAATAGGTGCTTTCAGTGTAATGGCCACAAGTCAAAGGAAGTATACAGAGTAGATGTGCGGCGAGATCAAAGCCACTGCACTCTAATAGCTGGTTGGCCTTGTGACCTCGGGTCAGTGACCGATATTTTCAGTCTGCCCTTGTTTACACACACTGACCCCCTGACCCCGGGTCAATGACCAAGTTTTTAACTAGGAGACAGATGTCTAAGAGGAAACTTTGCCAACTAACTAACTCTGAAACTGATTGTAGGCTTTCCAATAGAACCTCTGTCAGTAGAGTGCATCAAGCATTGAGAAAAAGGAAAGAAACTATGGCTATGGCTTGTTGACTCTATGATTGGCTTACCTCTATCACCTCTTTGGCCTTCACACACTGCGCATTGGGTCCCTGGCGCACAGACGAACGGCCCTGAAAGAGAACCAAGTGCTTCATGGTGCTGTACCATCAAAATAACTGTTCACAGATTAACGTTTTCAAACATAATTAACTAATCAGTTGTACCTCATGGTTCTATTACATCAAAACAGTGTACACAAACTGACAAATATATACATGTAACATAATTAACTACCGTAATCAGTCAAAAGCAAGACAGCCAAGTACTGTAATCTGTAAGGTGACCAATATGTTTATAATGCTAAGCCTCTTGAAAATGTTCTTTAGTCCACCCATTATGTCTGCATGTATTACCTGCGAAGACAAATACCTCTCTGTGTGTAACAGAGATGGACTACCTTTTAAAATAGAGAATTATGAATGGTGAGAAAAAGAAAAAAAGGCGAGTAAGTATAGACTTGAAGTGAGAAAATAGCAATGAGATTCGACAGCAACCAAAGAAACCAAGACATGTTGCTCTTTTAAAAGAGAAAATCATGGCGTCAAAAGATGAAACAAAGTTTGAGCAGATGTGTCACAATGATAATATTATGCATTGTCATGTTAAAGTTTATTCACCCTTTACAAATGTCTCCAGAGAAGATGCCAGAGTTTTAAGAATAAAGTTATTTCTGTGAGACATAACCATATCAACAGTGATAAATTACTAGTACGGTCACCGCCAGGCCGTGCATGTAATGGTAGGCTGCTAACAATAACTACTGTAAGGAAAAGACAAATGTTACCTCTCTATCGACAATGGTGGCAAAGTCAATGGCCTGTCGATTGGAGCACTCAATGGCACGCTGCAGTGTGCTTATAACCTGAAAAAGTGTCGAGGAACCAATGTTGTTATGCATCCAGCAAATAATAACACTCGCAAATTAGCGTGACATGCTGGTTCATTCATCTCTTCGTCCGGGTCCATATTCGAGACTCGGCTCGGAGAACATCTGGCAGACATAGCGCACCACCGCACTAACCGTCCCGTGGCATCACATTTTTGTGCGGACGGTCACTCTGCCGCTGATGTCCAGGCGCTCTGCCTATGGCAAGGCACTGGTGATGACTTTGAACGCAAACGCCGGGAGTCGAACCTCATCAGCAAGCTTGGCACACTTCGTCCCGATGGCATCAACATCATGCCATGATTCCCTTCATCATGACTTGTATATATGCGCGCGCGTGTGTGTGTGTGTGCATACCTGTGTAAATGTGTTTGTGTGTGTGCTTGCATGCATGTATGTGTTTGTGTGAGTGTGTGTGTGAAAGTCCAAAGTCGGCACATTTGCGAACTCATCACTCTTTATTTACATTTTTTACTTTTTGCTATTTGTATTATCATTTGTTTAGTGTAGGTATTGTTGACACTCTCTCTCCCTCTCTCTCTCCCTCTCTCCCTCCCTCCCTCCCTCCCTCCCTCCCTCCCTCCCTCCCTCCCTCCCTCCCTCCCTCCCTCCCTCCCTCCCTCCCTCCCTCCCTCCCTCCCTCCCTCCCTCCCTCCCTCCCTCCCTCTCTTCAACTTCAGGCCCTTCAAGCGTTATTATTCTGATTTGTTTCGTTTTGGTTTCATTTTTCATTGCTCATTTTTCTTTTTGATTTATCTCCCTTTCCCCCTTCTTTTGCGCTTGGAGGACATCGTCTTCTCTGATAAGTCGTTTTGATATTTGTATTGTTGTTTTCATTTTTTTAACCTGTTGAAGACCTTTAGGTTGAAACGTTGTTCATTGTCATTTGTTTGTATATTTCGTTGCGAGTCCAGTATATTATTATTAGGTATTACTCTTACTCGCAAATCAGGGATGAAAACAGAAAGTTTGAGAATCTATTGAAAACTCAAGTTTTGTACAACATACCCCACACACCCATACTCGCACACTTTTATATGCAAACATAATACAAACTCACATGCACATCCACCCAACAAATTTACACACGGACATATACATACACTGAAAAAACCCAACCCACTGCAAAACAACACATACGTATTGCAAAATAACACACACACAGAGCACATACTGCAGAACTAATCTCTCTCTCTCTCTGTCTCTGTCTCTGTCTCTGTCTCTGTCTCTCTCTCTCTCTCTCTCTCTCTCTCTCTCTCTCACCTGGTCATAGGTATGCACTTCGTCGTTGAAGAGCATGCAGTGGTACTCGTCACTGAGGTCTCCCTCTAGCTGCATGCTCTCCGGCAGAGAGTTGCCCTTGTTCCATGTCAACATGTCCACTATGAAGCGCAACACGTTCTCAAACACGGCGCCGGCCCGTCCCTTCAGGTCTACAGGCAGGTTGGCTACAGGATCCTGTGGAGAAAGAAGACAAGTGTGTAAGACTAGAACACAGGTGTTATAGAACTAGAAGACAGATGTATAAGGACTAGAAGACAGGTGGATAAGGACAAGAAGACAGGTGTATAACAACTAGACGACAGGTGTATTAGAACTAGACGACAGGTGTATTAGAACTAGAAACACACTCTCAAACACAGCACTGGCTCTCCCTTTCAAGTACACAGGCAGGTTGGCTACAGGGTCCCTTGAAGACAGAACTCAGGTGTATGAGGACTAAAAACACGCATTGTTATCCTAATAACAAAAAGAATCTGATTGATGTTTTCCTGCTTTAGTGGTTGACAGCAAACTTCTGAAACCATCCCACCCAATAAATGAATCACTACTAACATTGATCACTGCACATAAAAATGTCATAATCATACTTTTGACTAAATTAGAGATTTAAGCTTTTCACCGCCTTGAGGGAAAAATCCTTTAACTTACAATGTATTAGTGATCATGCTCATGGTGCATTTTCTAGAAAGTTGCTTCTGTGGCAAGGTGCTTCAAAGTGCAATGTTTACAATACCGGTGCTTGCTTACAGGGTTCAGAAACACATATATATATATACAGTTACTGCCCTAGTGAACCAAAACGGCAGCACAAAGTCTCACCCTGTCTGCTCCCAATGCTCCGCCGGCTCTGTGAGTCTCACACACAGGCTCTGTTTTCCAGGCCTCTGGGTCGCCGCAATCACAGTAACCTCCCCCTCCTGACGTGCTCATCTGTAACATGGTCAACAGCAAATGAAGTCTGAATCGCAGTGGCAATAAAATGAAAACTTGTATCACCTATTACTTGTAGTTAAACTTAAAGCTACCTGTTTTGAACATGTTCGGTCAGCATGAGTCCAGTTGGTAAAAAAAAAATGAAATAAAAAATTCTGAAGCTATTGTATCTAGAATTTTACACAGAAGTGTGGGTGAAAATACAGTCAGGTTTCAAAATGCATGCAAAAACAAGGGCAGGTCACTCTCATGACCTTGATCTTATACAATATCAACATTTTTTTCAGCAGATAGACATTCAAAACAACCACAAGTGACAAATAAAAAAAAATATAAAAACAAAAAAAAGGAAGAGACTTGCTGAGACGGGTAGCCAGAAACAAAAGAAGCATACCCTGTACTTGTGGTTCTTGTGCTTGCTGAGACGCGTAACCAGAAACAAAAGAAGCATACCCTGTACTTGTGGTTCTTGTGCTTGCTGAGACGGGTACCCAGAAACAAAAGAAGCATACCCTGTACTTGTGGTTCTTGTGCTTGCTGAGACGGGTACCCAGAAACAAAAGAAGCATACCCTGTACTTGTGGTTCTTGTGCTTGCTGAGACGGGTACCCAGAAACAAAAGAAGCATACCCTGTACTTGTGGTTCTTGTGCTTGCTGAGACGGGTACCCAGAAACAAAAGAAGCATACCCTGTACTTGTGGTTCTTGTGCTTGCTGAGACGGGTACCCAGAAACAAAAGAAGCATACCCTGTACTTGTGGTTCTTGTGCTTGCTGAGACGGGTACCCAGAAACAAAAGAAGCATACCCTGTACTTGTGGTTCTTGTGCTTGCTGAGACGGGTACCCAGAAACAAAAGAAGCATACCCTGTACTTGTGGTTCTTGTGCTTGCTGAGACGGGTACCCAGAAACAAAAGAAGCATACCCTGTACTTGTGGTTCTTGTGCTTGCTGAGACGGGTAGCCAGAAACAAAAGAAGCATACCCTGTACTTGTGGTTCTTGTGCTTGCTGAGACGGGTACCCAGAAACAAAAGAAGCATACCCTGTACTTGTGGTTCTTGTGCTTGCTGAGACGGGTACCCAGAAACAAAAGAAGCATACCCTGTACTTGTGGTTCTTGTGCTTGCTGAGACGGGTACCCAGAAACAAAAGAAGCATACCCTGTACTTGTGGTTCTTGTGCTTGCTGAGACGGGTACCCAGAAACAAAAGAAGCATACCCTGTACTTGTGGTTCTTGTGCTTGCTGAGACGGGTAACCAGAAACAAAAGAAGCATACCCTGTACTTGTGGTTCTTGTGCTTGCTGAGACGGGTAACCAGAAACAAAAGAAGCATACCCTGTACTTGTGGTTCTTGTGCTTGCTGAGACGGGTAACCAGAAACAAAAGAAGCATACCCTGTACTTGTGGTTCTTGTGCTTGCTGAGACGGGTAACCAGAAACAAAAGAAGCATACCCTGTACTTGTGGTTCTTGTGCTTGCTGAGACGGGTAACCAGAAACAAAAGAAGCATACCCTGTACTTGTGGTTCTTGTGCTTGCTGAGACGGGTAACCAGAAACAAAAGAAGCATACCCTGTACTTGTGGTTCTTGTGCTTGCTGAGACGGGTAACCAGAAACAAAAGAAGCATACCCTGTACTTGTGGTTCTTGTGCTTGCTGAGACGGGTCTGGGACAGGCTGATCTTTCTTAACCCAGTGTGGGATTTTCAGTGGGGCGACCACCCCCAACCCAGCGCGTCCCCGGGTGGCGGATAGGGGAACGGTCTTCAGATATGGAGATCAGCCGCTTGCGGTCGCGGACCAAACTGGCTCCGGGTGGGATCCCGGAAAATCCTCCCCCCTGTGCTCTCAGGGTAGGACGTACGGGCCATGAGCTAAGGGTGAGGTAACCCCGACAGAAAACCCCGAATGCTGAAGACGGAGGACCCGGGCCGCACGGCGCATTCTAACAAACCACGGGTACACGCACTTACGCAAATGATGACACAATCAACCAGCACAGATGGAAATGGCGCTCGCCCATTGAGGACCCCCCAGGGTGGAGCAGCGTCGGGTCCCATGCCTCAAAGGGACCCAGCCCCAACTACTGGAGGTCCCTCCCGTCCGTCTTGTCACGCCAGGGGACGCGGGAGGAAAGTGACTGGCACCACCACAACCAGGAAGAAACCCAGTCAGCAGCGACCTTTCCAGGTCATGCACTGGAACGCAGAAAGTATCCTGAACAAGAAGACAGAGTTGGAGCATATCCTGCATGAGAAGAACATCAACATCTGCTGTATTCAGGAGACGCACCTGACACCCCAAAAGTCCTTCAAAGTGAGAGGCTACCAATGCCTTAGGTCCGACAGAACCGACCGAAGCAAAGGAGGAATCCTGACCCTCATCAGGAACAACATCAATGCCTGTTTGATAGAAACGCACATGGAGGACTCCGAATATCAGGTGATTCGAATCCAGACGAAGACATCAGAATTCCATCTTGTCAACTTCTACTGCCCCAATGATAGACACCTCGCCCTTGACACGATCCCCGCAAAGGCCTCCAACTTCATCGTGGTGGGTGACTTCAACAGTCATTCACAGAGTTGGGGATATGACCACCTGGATCGGAGAGGAGAAGAGGTGGAGAACTGGCAGGACGACAAAGGTCTCATCCTTTTGAACAGTCCCTTTGACTGCCCTACATTCTACTCCAGAAGATGGCACACTACATCAACTCCTGACCTAGCCTTCTGCACGGAAGACATGCACCAGCTAACCAGCAGAGAGGTCGGAGAACAGCTAGGTGGAAGTGACCATCGGCCAGTCTTTTTGACTCTGGGCATGGAGTCCTGCACTGAAGCTTCCTTCCCTCGGTGGAACTACAAAAGAGCGAACTGGTTCCTCTTTAGACACCGCACCAGCGAACTCACCAAAGACATCAGAGTCGAGGGTCGAGACATCAACATGGTGGCGAAGGACTTCAACATGAGCATCCTCAGAGCAGCGCGTGAGTCCATTCCCAGGGGTGCCAGGAGAGACTATAAGCCCTACTGGAGCAATGAATTGCAGGAACTGGATGATGATCTGGCAGACGCCAGAAGGGAAGCAGAAGTCAACCCGTCACAAAACAACAACATCCGCCTCCAGGAAGCCAAAGCCAAATTTCTCAAAAAGAAGCTACAGGCAAGACGAAGAAGCTGGCAAGAGAAAACAAGCTCTCTGAACCTTGAGAAGGATGGCAGAAAGCTCTGGAGGCTCACCAAGCAGTTGAATGATGAGAACACCAGCAGAGGAAAGATCACATTAGAAGAGAACGGGAAGGTGCTAACTGGAAAGCATGCTGCCAACCAATTTGCTGAAAGCTATGCAGCTGAGAGCAACCTCCATGTTAGCCCCGAGAAACAGAGAGAAGCAAGAAGAGAGAAAAGAGAGAGACCTGCCAGACAGTCGACAGTGGACGCCATGAGTCAACCACTCACACTCCACGAGCTGCACTCAGCTCTGAAAAAGTCAAAGGCGAAGAAGTCCCCTGGCCCAGACGGCATCACCAACGAGATGCTAACCCACCTTGGTAGTGCAGCAGAGAACAAGCTACTCGAGGTCTTCAACAGCAGCTGGCAAGAAGGATCGCTACCACAACCCTGGCGAGAAGCGATCATGATCCCCATCTTAAAAAAAGGGAAGGATCCAAAGAAGGCCACCAGCTATCGCCCAATCAGCCTCACCAGATGTGTTGTGAAGACCCCGGAGAGAATTGTGAACGAGCGCCTCAGGTGGTACCTGGAATCCAGGAACCTCCTCGCCCCTGAACAAGCTGGATTCCGACAGTTCCGCAGCACTGAAGATCAGGTCACTTACCTGGCGCAAGAAGTTGAAGATGCCTTTCAGGAACAGAAGCTGGTCTTCGTCACCTGGATAGATCTTCAGAAGGCCTTTGACAAGGTCTGGAAAGATGGACTCCTTGTAAAACTGCTGAGGAAAGGCGTGTCCAGCAACATGTACCAGTGGATTCGCTCTTACCTCTATAACCGCAGGGCAAGAGTTAACGTCGACCAGACCAAAAGCAAGAAGTTCCTCCTTCGTCATGGCGTCCCTCAGGGCGGAGTCCTCTCCCCCACACTCTTCCTTCTCTTCATCGACGATCTGGTGTCTGAGATGCCCAAGGGGATCAAAGCTGCTCTCTACGCAGATGACCTTGTGATCTGGTGCAAGGAGGAGCACGCAAGTACTGCCACCTACAGAATGCAGCAAGCGGCAGATAGGCTGAACGCATGGGCAGAAGATTGGTGCGTCTCCATCAACAAGGAGAAATCCTCCACCACCCTATTCACACTGTCGCCAAAGCAGAAAGCCGGAACCATTAGGCTTGGTGGAACTCCTCTGAGAGAGGATGAAGAAGCAACGTACCTTGGTGTCACCTTTGATAGACGGCAGACCTGGAAACCACACATTGCACAGGCAGAGACAAAGGCCCGGCGCAAGCTAGCCATACTCAGGAAGCTGGCAGGTACCACCTGGGGAGCGAACGAGAAGATACTGAAGACAGTATACCAGGGAACAATCAGACCCCACCTCGAGTACGGCTCCACAGCGTGGTCAACCTCAGCCAAGACAAACCTGCAGACCCTTGACCGTGTGCAAAACCAGGCCCTCCGACTCATCACCGGTGCAATGAAATCCACGCCCATCAAGGAAATGGAGAAGCTTACCACCATCCAACCCCTCTGTCAGAGAAGAGAAGCCAAGACTATGGTACAGGCCGAGAAGCTCAAGTGCCTACCCGACCACCCCATGAAGCACAGACTGAGCAACCTCACCAAGAACCGGCTTAAACGGAGCAGTTTTGTACACGAGAGCAAGAGACTTTCTCGACAGTACAGGGAAGTCCTTCCACAGAACACTCTACCTCTGACTCAAGAAGAAGAGGAAACCCCCAAGGCAACAGAGAAACCAGGCATCCAGATCTGCACCAGTGTTCCACATGTTACCTCAGGAGAAGATCAGAATGACACAGCTCGACAGGCACTCACCTTAGCCCTGATCGACGAACAGTACCCAAAAGAGGCGTGGATCCATGTATACACTGATGGATCAGCAACTAACGCCGTGCTCAATGGAGGTGCAGGCATTCTCATCCAGTTCCCTGGGGGACATACAGCTACATCCAGCGTTGCCACTGGCAAACACTGCACAAACTATAAAGCAGAAGCAGAAGCTCTCATGCAGGCCGCCTCCTTCGTTCAGGACTCCGCAGACCCTTGCTACCAAGTTGTCTTCCTCTCGGACGCCCTTTCAGTCCTTCAGGCCCTAGAGAACGACAAACTCCCACAGCTGGCCAAAGCATTACAGATGGTCAGACAAACCAGAAGAGTTGTCCTCCAGTGGATACCAGCACACTGTGGGATACCAGGAAATGAAAGGGCAGATGAGCTGGCAAAAGAAGGAGCCGTGGAAGACCAACCTGAAAACAGTGTCAGCTTTAGTGAGCAGAAGACAATCATCAAGGCATTGATGAGGCCAAGGACAAACAGAGATGACTACCACACAATGTCCAGAGAGCAGCAAGTCAACCTCATCAGGCTGCGTACTGGCCACAACAGGCTCAATGCTCACATGAACCGAAAGTTCAAGCTGGCGCCATCACCAACCTGTGCCTGCGGTCAAGAGGACCAAACAGCGGAACACATCTTACAGCGATGTCCCTTACTAGATGAGGAACGAAAAGAAGTGTGGCCGTCACCAACTCCCTTGCAGACCAAACTATACGGCAGTCGACAGGAGTTGGAGAAAACGACAACATTTATCACCAGTGCTGGACTGATTGTGTAACCTCTGCGAACGCCAAGAAGAAGAAGAAGAAGCTGAGACGGGTAACCAGAAACAAAAGAAGCATACCCTGTACTTGTGGTTCTTGTGCTTGCTGAGACGGGTAACCAGAAACAAAAGAAGCATACCCTGTACTTGTGGTTCTTGTGCTTGCTGAGACGGGTAACCAGAAACAAAAGAAGCATACCCTGTACTTGTGGTTCTTGTGCTTGCTGAGACGGGTAGCCAGAAACAAAAGAAGCATACCCTGTACTTGTGGTTCTTGTGCTTGCTGAGACGGGTAGCCAGAAACAAAAGAAGCATACCCTGTACTTGTGGTTCTTGTGCTTGCTGAGACGGGTAACCAGAAACAAAAGAAGCATACCCTGTACTTGTGGTTCTTGTGCTTGCTGAGACGGGTAACCAGAAACAAAAGAAGCATACCCTGTACTTGTGGTTCTTGTGCTTGCTGAGACGGGTAACCAGAAACAAAAGAAGCATACCCTGTACTTGTGGTTCTTGTGCTTGCTGAGACGGGTAACCAGAAACAAAAGAAGCATACCCTGTACTTGTGGTTCTTGTGCTTGCTGAGACGGGTAACCAGAAACAAAAGAAGCATACCCTGTACTTGTGGTTCTTGTGCTTGCTGAGACGGGTAACCAGAAACAAAAGAAGCATACCCTGTACTTGTGGTTCTTGTGCTTGCTGAGACGGGTAACCAGAAACAAAAGAAGCATACCCTGTACTTGTGGTTCTTGTGCTTGCTGAGACGGGTAACCAGAAACAAAAGAAGCATACCCTGTACTTGTGGTTCTTGTGCTTGCTGAGACGGGTAGCCAGAAACAAAAGAAGCATACCCTGTACTTGTGGTTCTTGTGCTTGCTCTTCTGGAAGCAGTTGATGCAGAGAACACACGTTGGATCATTGGCACAGTCCCTGTAATTCATCACAAAATACAATCTTATTATTATTCATTCAACAAACAAAATATTTAAATAAAAATTCACAGTGCATGCTCATTTTTAGAGTGTCTAGTTTAACCTTAATTGTGGATTAAAAATAGGAGAATTTGCTAATTTCCAAAGTGTTTTCCATTTCATTTCACTTCTTTTCCATATCAAAATAGATATTATGTCTGACAAACTAATGAAGTTAAGCGAAAACAAAATTACAACACTCTAACAAACATTAAAAAATGCCTTCCATTGAATTTATTAGACTAAAAACTCAAAATTTGCTGATAACTCTCCAAGGACAATATCCTTTTATTTCTTCCCATGATCAATTGAATGTAAGTTCCCAAAATTCATGTTACACAATGTCAAATATAAATATATCTCAAATATATGGTCAGGAATCTGTCAAGGTGTCCAAATGCAAAAATCCTGTTCTGGATACTTTTATTACTTTGTATTTTATTCTGTTTTAAATGACTACAATATAAACAATACAGTTATGAAGTATTCCTCATGCAGATTCTATCCATACCAAATTTATGTCTGTCAGTGGTCTGGATGCTGAGAAAATTGACTTTGTTCAAGAAAAAAAGCACCTTTTTGGGCACACAAGGCGTTACGCGAAACGCATGGTACATTGGGCATTGAATAACCAAGTTACTGATAAGGGTATCATCTCAATCTAATTTTTAATAGGTCCAGAAATGGATGGAGAAACATATGTTAGATTAATGAAAGTTTGATCTGAACATAGGTTTTGGATTTTGAGCGTTCTTTTTTAGCTCGACTGTATGCAGACCTGTTTACCCTAAACCCGAGGCAAGAGTACTTTCCCAAAAAGTTGAGTGTATTTTTCAAAAAGTTGGTGTACTTTGCAAGCAAAGCCATATGGGCTAGGGAAAATGTACGCGTCGGGTGCAAACGTGTTTGTGTAAGAATAGCATGTCTTGTGAACACCTTCAGAATTTAACGCCTTCCAATACAACAAGGATAAAACAATTTTATTTACCTGTCAGTTTATAGCATTATAACCAGTGTCTTCCAAACAGATAGATAATGAAAAGATGAAGTTCGTGAAATATTATCTGCGGTTGACAGTGGCAAGTTCAGATTTACAATCATCTCAGAAAACATTGCTTCAGCACGGACTACAGCCTTTTCTTCTGGCAGGATTTGCTTTGCGGGAATGAACTTCATAATTCCTTGGCAGCTTTCAGCAGATTTTTTTGCAGCAACCTTGTCCAGGTGAGTTTTGGAACTGCAGTGTCGTTCGATGTCATATTTCCCAGCACGGGCAACGGAGAAATCTGATTTACAATACTTGCAGTGTGCATGACTTTTACCCACAGTAGACTCCACAATTCCTGGCTCTTTCTTATATTTCTCCAAGAAAATCTGCTGCTTCTGCTGTTTAGACTTGGTACAGTCATCCGAAACTGGCACATTTTACCGCTTCATTTTGCTACAATTGTCCAGACGATCGCACGTGCCAACAACTGAACAAGGTTTCCACAGCTGAAGACTCGCTTGATGATGTTGATGAGATTAACATTCCAGGATACATAGCATTTTATAAGAATAGAGGAAAATTTCGCAGAAAATCAGGTGGTGTATTAGTTTTAATACGGGAAGTGTTTGCTAATAATATAACTATTTTTGAAGAAAAAAAGCTGTCACATAAGATAAAAGAAGAGATGAAAATATGGTATAGATTTTTGGATGTAGAAATGTGTGAGAATGCGCTATTTTTTAAGTTAGATAAGAAAATACTTGGCCGTGACACCCTTTTCTGTGCTTTATATATTCCCCCAGAAGGATCACCTTACCATAATAAAGATGTTTATGCTGAATTAGAAGAGGTGTACATGCAGTTTGGGGTAGATAATGATTATGTCTGTCTCTTAGGAGACTTAAATTCCCGCACTGGTCATCTGAGTGAAATGTTGTATGAAGATGATCAGCATTCAGAAGGTTTTGTTGATAATGACTTGTTTGACTCTGATGAGGTTTGTACTCTAATAGGTGAGCGGGCATCACAGGATAATAATACTAATAACCTTGGTTTTAAATTGATTGATTTTTGTAAAATGACTGGCTTAGTTATTGCTAATGGTAGAGTTGGCGATGATACAGGGGTTGGTAAATGCACATGTAAGGATAAGAGCGTTGTTGATTATTGCATCTTGTCAAAAGATCTGTTCTCGAAAGTTAAATATTTTTCTGTGATGGAATTTTGTGAAATTTATTCTGATGTACACTGTCCTGTTGTTTTGCATTTATTAAAACAGAATGAAGTACGCGCTAATGATTGCCTAGCAGACGATGTGAAAAAAACCAAAAATGAAGATTTGCTGTCTAAAAGTAGAGATAAGGGTAACAAGTACACAAAACCAAAATGGGATAATAACAATGGGACCAAGTTAGCTTTTGTAGTTAATCTGAATGAGGATGATATTTATACTGTTGAAACTAAATTACAAGATATGCTAGCTACAAGTGAGAGTACGACAACAGATGACGTTGATAGTGTTACTAATAAGATTTGTGATATTCTAAATTGTTCTGCTGAGAAAATCGGTGTAATTAAAGAACAAAAAGTTACGAAAAAGCCACGTTCAAAGAAATTCAAACTCCAACAACCATGGTTTAGTGCAATATGCAAAGAGAAAAGAAAAATATTTTTACATGCGAAAAATAAAGCAAGACGCTTTAAAAATGCGTTCAATGAACATGAAAAAAAGAGTGCTTTTAATGAATACAAAAAGACAATAAAAAAGGAATGCAAGTTGTATCATAATGAGTTCGTTAAAACTTTGAGAAAGTTAAGAAGTAATGACCCGAAAGCATACTGGAATCTTCTAAATAAAAATAAAAATAAAAAAAATAATTCCAAAACTAACTATCCAACATGTTCGGAGTTTTTCGAACATTTCAATAAACTACAAGAGTGTGATGAAAATGAAATGGATGATAGTAATGAACCTTTAAATGAAGCAAGTAATGAATTTCTTAATGCGCCTTTTACAAAGGAGGAAGTTATCAAATGTATAGACAAGCTGAAAAACAATAAGGCATGCGGTCAAGATAAAATAATTAATGAGTATTTAAAAGCGTCACATGATCGAATGATTGATATTTATGTATTGTTGTTTAATGTTGTTTTGCAGTCAGGAAAGGTTCCAACACAATGGGCTGTAGGCGAAATTATTCCATTGTACAAAAATAAAGGCTCCCAAGCTGACCCCACAAATTATAGAGGAATTACTATACTCAGTTGTTTCGGAAAACTTTTCAGTGCAATTTTAAATGCTAGGTTATCAAACTTTTTGGAGAGTAATAATAAATTAGGTCAAGAACAAACAGGTTTCCGCACAGGTTTTTCAACACTAGACCATGTTTTTACTTTGCATTGTATATTAAATTTTTTTCTCAGCAAAAAGAAGCGACTGTTTTGTGCATTTGTAGACTATGAAAAAGCGTTTGATAAAGTTCACCGTGCATTTTTATGGGAGAAATTAGTTAGTTCTGATGTTAATGGGAAGTTTTTAAAAACTGTAAGAAATATGTACGAAAATGCTAAGTCTTGCGTTAAAGTTAATAGTGAGTGCTCTGGATATTTTCCCAGTTTGTGTGGAGTTAGACAAGGGGAAAACTTGTCACCGCTGTTTTTTGCTCTATTTCTAAATGATCTAAAGCCTTTTTTGTTGGAAAACAGTAATGGTTTACAAACTATGTCAAGGGAGGCTATTGTGGTTGGAATGGAAGATACTGATGTAAATGCTTTGTTTCAAATGTTTTTATTACTGTATGCGGATGATACTGTGATCTGCTCAGAGTCTGAAAAAAACCTGCAAGAATGTCTAAACAAAATGCACGAATACTGTTTAAAATGGCGTCTAAATATTAACGTAAACAAAACGAAAGTTATAGTTTTTTCCAGAGGTAAAATTAGAAATAAACCATTGTTTACGTATAATGGCAATTCAATCGAAGTAGTGTTTGATGTAATGTACTTGGGCCTTAAAATTAATTATAATAATAAATTTTCAGTCGCACAGAAGAATCTATATGATCGTGCCTCAAGGGCAATGTTTGTTCTTTTGCGTACGTGTAGACAATTGTCACTGCCTGTGGACATACAAGTTGACCTGTTCGATAAAATGATTGCTCCAATCTTACTATATGGATGTGAGGTTTGGGGTTTTGGTTCCTGCGAACTTGCTACTAAACTTCAATTACGTTTTTATAAAATTGTTTTCAAACTAAAAAAATCAACTCCAAATGCTATGATATTTGGTGAACTTGGAAGATATCCACTAGATGTTAATATGAAATGTAGAATGCTTTGCTATTGGTATAAACTGATTAGTCCTATTCATAAAAATAAATTTTCTAGTATTGTGTACTGCTTTACTTATAAATTGTATATCAACAAGATGATTGAATCTGATTATTTATGTTTTATTGAAAAAACCTTAAATGAAATTGGTCTCCCTGGCCTTTGGACTTCTCAAGAAAATGTTCAATATTCAAGCGCATGGTTTAAACAGAAAGTAAAAAGAAGCTTGTATGACCAGTATATCCATAAATGGTTTACAGAAATTGGAACAAAAAATATGTTTTGGAATTATCGAATGTTTAAAGATATTTTTGCATGTGAAGACTATGTCACACACCTGCCATATCAGCAATGTGTTGCAATGATGAAGTTCAGAACATTAAACAACAATTTGCCTGTACAGAAAGAACGTTACCTTAACATCCCGAGGTCAGAAAGAACTTGCACCAAATGTGTATCACAAGACATAGGTGATGAATTCCATTATTTATTTGTCTGTGATTTTTTCAAAGAAGAAAGAGCTGAGTTGTTACCACCTTACTATTGGAAAAAACCTAATGCACTTAAATTTAAAAAGTTGTTTGCTACTAACAAAAAGAAATTGCTAAAGAATATTTTGGACTTTATTAATAGAATCTGTAACAGTTTTTCATAATCTTTTTAATTTTTATTTATTTATTATATTAGCATATATATATCATGATTGTATTGATTGTATTTATTGTTCAAAATGCCCCCAGGGGTTATGGACTAATAAAAAACTTGAAACTTGAAACTTGGTTATCTCCCTTCGACCGAAACCGGTATCAGTTGTACCATCCCGTAATCAGCACACCAACACCGGAAAACGTATTCTAGACTTTTTCTTATGCGTATTTTGTGCGTGTGTCGCGTATTTGCGTACCGATAATAATTTGGCGTACAAAATACGCCCAAATTGTACTGGTAAACAGGTCAGTGTATGTTACATTTGGTGTAAATAATCATGAAAAAAGGGAAACTATCTTAAAAAAATGTTTCTGGTCAAACTTACTTAAAAATCATTGCAGAGGAAGGTCATTAGGTAGGATGATTGTATTTTTTTTTTAAATTGAGCGAAAAAGTTGTATTTGATGTAATTTAATTGTATTTCTAAGTTAAAAATATGCGTTTGGTGTAAATGAAATTGTATCTACTTGCCCAAACAAGTTTTGTCACAGTCTTTAAATAATGCCATAATACACAAAAGTGTGTGTTTTCTTATACCTCAGACACCTGGTAGTTAAACTATGGTCACAGGATTCCTAGTGCTTGCACCTGTTGGCTTGTAGAGAGACTTAAGTGAGGCCTTCTGACAAGGGTGTAAATGTAACGTACATCATGAGAATACTTGAAAATGACAATGATTTTGTTTTAGAGACAGAAGATAACTTATCAGTGCTTAAGAACAACCAGCAAGACCAAACCTTTGTTTCAACATGAAAACAAGCACACTGAATGACAAAATTTACCTCAGAAGGACCACTGTTGGGACATTTTGGTGTAAATGTAACATACATCACCTTGTTTTTTTACTGAGACCATATGCAGCACATAATAATGCTAAAAACAGCACATAACAGTCTGTTGAGGGTTTATGAGCTAAATAAAAGAGAAATTACCCTTCAA
>NC_090261.1:67351929-67411929 GCF_037325665.1 Littorina saxatilis
GCGCCAGGATGGCTTTGTTGGACTGCGCCATGGTTTCTTCAAAAATAGAACTTGCTTGGTCTTGATTCCTCTTGGCACCGTCTGTCAAAACACTCAACACTCATCATCCATCTGTTAGGGTCTCGAACTTCCCCAGAAGGAATCTACTCCACTTTAAGACTTCCTTCTTAAGTTTAATGCTCGAATCTAAAAATAAAACTACAGCTGTGAAACGGTGCTGCCAATTATCTGCGAACAATGATTGCTGCCTTCTCTGCACTCTTGAGAAAGATCAACCGGAAATATCGTAAACAGTTGTTTTCCATGTATTGGGAAGCGTACTGTTTGAGAACACTGGTCCGTTTAGGAATTCCTTTGCAAATTGTGTGGCGTGTTAGAAGAAAGCTACTCATATCAAAACATTTACCTTTTAAATATCAAAAAAATGTCTTTCGGACCTCCCAGAAGTCTGCAAATGAGTATGTGTTCAACAGTAAATTTGACAAACAGAATCAAACTCATCAAGGTAACATAACATCAAGGGCGGATCTGGCCGGGGGGGGGGGGGGGGGGGGGGTTACACGGGTTACGTAACCCCCCCACCCCCCCAAAAAAGAGGTAATTTATTGGCTCAGGATGCACCAGATAGCCCTATTTTGCTTCTTTGGATAAAAAAATTTCCGGGGAGGCATGCCCCCGGACCCCCCTAGAGGCTTAGGCGCCTTCCGGGCGCCGTCAACTTGTATCTTCGCAGTCATTTTGTAACCCCCCCCCCCCCCCTCCAAAGTGAATTGATCCGCCCTTGAACATTGTCAGTGTCATATACTGAGCAAGTACAAAAGAAATGTTTATAATATGAAAAACTGAACTAAATAAACTCATAAACACGATAAAAATGCAACAGCACTTATTTCAACAGAACAGCAATATGATTGAAGAATTAAAATTTCAACAGAAAACAAGCTGTACATATTTTTTGTTTGTTTTTTTTGTTCCCAGGGGAGCAACTTTATCACAACACACTGCATAGAGTTCAAAGTAAAATTAACCATTTTTTTGGAGAGAAAAAAAAGACAACAGAAACACCAGTAAAGCGAAAAACAGAGTCAGATGAGTGAGAAGAAAAGAACGAGTGATACCAGAGTCGACATACTAATGATTGATTTGATAAGTGTTTTTATCCCAGCGAAGCTGGAGGACCTGGAGGTATCCCACGAACCCACGACCTCCCGATCACGGGGCGGACGCCTCACTGATGCAGTTACCACAAGGCCAACCGTGCCGGTCTATGTGCGTATGAGTGTGTGTTTTGTGTGTATGAGATTTGTGTGACTGAGTCAATCAGTGTGTGTGTGTGTGTGTGTGTGTGTGTGTGTGTGCGTGCGGCATGCGTGCGTAGTATGTACATGTGTGTGTGTCAGTTATGTGTGTGTGTGTGGGGGGGGGGTGTGTGGCTGTTTGTATAAGTCAGAGAAAGAGAGAGAGAGAGAGAGAGAGAGAGAGAGAGTGGCCGGGTGGGTGTGCAGGGGCGGATCAGTTGCTTTGTAAGGGGGGGTGCACTTTGAATCACGAAAAGTGAATGTGATGGGCGCGAAGCGCCCGAATTTGCTAGTGGGGTCCGGGGGCATGCCCCCCCCCCCCCCCCCGGAAAAAATGTGGGCCCAAAGAAGCAAAATGGTGCCATCTGGTGCCATTTGAACTTAGAAATAGTCATAGAATCAACTTTCCAATTTTTTTTTTTTTTTGCACTGTGCCCCCCCCCCCCCCCCCCCCCCTCGTCCACCCCTGGTGTGTACTGATGTGCGGCGTGTGCGTGTGTGTATGTGTGTGTGCAGAGACATAGTATGTCTCTGGTGTGTGTCAGTGTTTGTTTGTAAAGGTGTGTATGTCCGTCTGTCTATATGTGCGTATGGGTGTGTAGTTTTGTGTGTATGAAGTGTGTGTGAGAGAGTGACTCAGAGTGAGTGTGCATGTGTGTACGTGCCGTGTAACTTGGGGGGTGCACGGTGTGTGTGTGTGTGCGCCGTGTGCCGTGTGTGGTGTGTGTGTTCGTGTGTGTGTGTGTTTGAGAGAGAGAGAGAGAGAGAGAGAGAGAGAGAGAGTAAGAGAGAGGTCTTTTGCTGGGGTATGCAGTGCCTTGCCCTTGGCGTTGCACTTCTGATTTTTATTCAAGGTAGACAATCAAAAGTAATTAAGTTACTTCCCCTGGATGTTGGACCAGTGATCACATGACATCACTTCCTCATTCCGTGGCTTTGTTTACTAATCCGCTCGTGACCAAAACACAGATTTGCAGGCATTTGATCGAGCTTTACAGAACTAACTCGGACGACAGTGATGAACTGGGGTGTCCTGTTTCTTCTCCCCCTGTCGTGTGCGTTTGGCGCACTGCTGGGGGGCTACAGACCCGTTGAAAATGATGATCCTGTGATTCAGTCGAAACTGCGTCCCATGTTGGAAACCAAAGGGAGATTGGGCACTCTGCCAATCAGGAGGGTGGAGCAGCAGAGGGTAAAATAATGAATTGAGATTGAAGTTATGATAAAGTGGTCAATGTGGCTATTTCTATTGAATTTGACTTGATCTGTGTTTTTATTAAATGTTAGTGTGTATAATTTTAGGGCTGTATTATACCTACTTTGGACTGGAAAACTGATAATGTTTGAAGTGTGTCCTCCAAATGAAAGTTAAAAACACACAGACATGTACTCCATGTACCTCCATGTACTGCAGCAGAAAACCTCTAGTACACCAGAATATTCAACATGCTGAAGGCGGGTGGAACCAGAAGAAGAAGAAGAACAATTATTAGGAGCAGACCAAAACATTTCAAATTTCAATCATCAGAATTTGGATGATAGAAATAGAATTAGAATATAATTATATATATATATACGGATGCAAGGATGTATTGTAAACAATAATTATATTAAATGTCCATTAATTGTCATGTACACTCATTGTTTCACTTTGAATTATCCCAACAAAAATTCTAATCTCTTGCAGCTCTACAAGGAAACAAATTACAAAGTGTACCAAGGGATACCAAACAACAGTGTAAGTCTTTGTGTGTGTGGTTAAAAAGGAGAGTAATACTAAAACAGCAACAGTCAAACCTGCCCTGGTGACAATTTCTCGGTAAAGACCATATAGGTCTGCTCACAGTCACAACAATCACTGATCGAATCACCCTGGTGACAATTTCTCGGTAAAGACCATATAGGTCCGCTCACAGTCACAACAATCACTGATCGAATCACCCAAAAGGATCTTTGAGAAGTGTTTTTTTCCTCAATGTCCTTTTCCATAGTGATCACTTGTCTGTTACTAATATTAACAGCTATTGTGTTTTCAGCCTAGCAATAGGGTCCGATATTTAGACGAGACAAGTATAATGCCGACGAGTCGAAGACGAATCGTCGGCATTATAGTATACTTGTCTTGTCTAAATATCGGACCCTATTGCTACGATGAAAACACAATAGCGTTTATATAGCTATTCTGACATTAAATTCTGTGTTAAAATCATGTTTTTGTCAGCAACAAGTACCAGAATGGTCCATGTCGTTGATTGCAGACGACGGTTCCCTTTACGCATGAAGCCACGGAAATAACCGAACATTGAAAAACCCACGGACATGTATTACGGAGAAAACTCGAGATAACCGGATGTTTAGCATTACGTCAATATGCTAGGAATCATATGACGTCATGACGTATCATGCTTGCCTACGTATAATGTATGTTCGAAAGTCTGACTTCTGTTGGGAATTCGCGTGGTGAAGACTGCGGTAAATCTGTAGATGATAAGAGAACAAGGATTGTCTCAGAAGAAACGACTAAATGTTTCAGACCGGTAACTTCATTTAAACATCGCACTATACAATGGACGTTCTATGTGACAGGAGAGTTTGCTGATTTTGTGTTAAACATTGGAGAGATCGTCTGCTAGAATCAGAGATAGGTCGCTTCAGATTGCAGCTTCTGGAAATTTGCAAGGTTTGTTGCCTGTTAAAAAACTGGATTGTACACGTAATGTATGCCATGTACAGTAAGCAACAACAAAAACACACACAAAGCAAACGGCATCGTCTGTCGACAAGTCACAGAAACAAACCTGGCGAGGTATGCGTGTACTTTATACACGTGGAAGAAACCGGAACCATGCGTCTTTGTTATTGACAATATGCTTTTGGATATATTGAGAAAAATGGCCGACTTCCGTAGCATTATGCTTCGATGATCGGAAGAGACCATCCAATCACAGCTCCCGAATTCCCCCACGTGTTCATCAGAATAGCTATAATATATATATATATATATGTATATATATAATTATTACAATTACTTTTGGTAGGTCCCTTTCTTTTTTAAAGTCAGAAATAACCTTCATCAAAAACCTGAAGAAAATAGCCTCGCAGTCACACGTTTTCCCCTGTTTCTGTTTTTGTGTATCATGTGACTTAATGTCTGTCTGTCAACAATAGGAATTGCAAGACATCTTAAATAAACTTTCTGGTGAGCTTACCTGTTTGTTTCAGGATATGAAATGATGAAATTGTTATGACTAATTATTCATACGTGGGTTTTTTACAACAATGACCATGTTCTTCTGCATTCTGAGGAAGGGAATAACTCACTAACACTAACAGAAGGCTAGCCTAATATGAAATGTCTCATGAGTGAGGCTGAGAGCTCTTGGTGAGTGCATCATTTTTCTGGACTATTATTTTCCTCTAGGGACTGGAGATCTGTGTCAAGATTACCTGCTTTGACAGTAAGGCTTGCAACGCTGCAGAGCCCTGTGACAAGAACCATGCGCACAATGCCCCCATCCAAGCTGAGCTGAAGCCCCACTTGCTGGGTGGACATGAGGCGGCACAGCCCAAGGAGGTTCAAGAGGCTGTGGACTTTGCTGTGGAGAAGATCAACAGCATGTCCAACAGCATGTTCAGGCTGGTTGCAGAGGATGTCACAAACATGACCAAACAGGTGGCTGTGGTGTGCATAGTGTGTGTGTGTTAATGTGTGTCTGTGTTCATGCGTGAAGTGTAACTGGTGAGAAATAGATCTCTTAGTCTTAAACTACGGTAACTTTAAACGTTTCAAGTGTTGAAACTAGAAACTAGAATAGTGAGGAATTGGGATTTAGGAAGGGTGTGTACACTTCAGAATGTGATATAGCTGTTGGTTAAAATGGGGTTTTGAACACACACACGCTCGCACGCATGTGTGTATGCTTGCACACACACACACACACACACACACACACACACAATTTAAAATGCATAATTGAATACATTAAAACCAGCTTGGAGGATCGTGCCTTTTTCTTTAGTTTTATGAAGAAAAACATTGATTTGAAGTAGTTAAAACTAATGACATCACTCATATTCCAACTGTTCTTCTGCTGCAGGTGATCAACGGACTGCGATACAAGTTCACCATTACCCTCGTTTCCACAGCTTGCCGCAATGCCCTGAAGAACAAGGGGAAGCAACTTGGAGAGTGCAAACTCACCGAAGATGCTGAGGTATTTGATTTGAAAGAGAAAAAGTATTTATTATTTATGTAGAATTCTACTCGTTCTAGGGATGTGACCTTAGAAATGAGTGTAAGGCAAAGAAACAAACCACTGGTGGGTGGGTGTGTCACTGTGTGTGTGTGTGCGTGCAAATGCACATGCCCATGCATGCCACCCTTGTGATCTGATACAAATGTTTGTGTGTTGGAAATCAGGAATTGTTTCCTTGTTTTAACGTTTATTTTTGTTGTTATAAAACATGCTACAAGAAGCCTGTTCACGTGTTTCTACCTATAATTTGTGTGTGAATTTTTATCACCGCAGAGGCAGCAGTGTCACGTGTCGGTCCTGTACACTCGGACAGATGGTCAGAAGTGGGAATATTCTCTTGAGAGCCAACAGTGTGGACCGGTGAGTGTGTCACTTTAAATCTGTTACAAGTTACTCCTCAAATGTTAATATTACTAATACTATTAGTTAATAATAAATAATAATAAAACATTCTGTTATGGCGCTGTTCACCGCCAAATGGCAGTCTCATGGCACTTTACATTAGTTACTTCTTTTTGTCCTCATCACAGGCCCCTCTGCATTTTTTTTAGTTTAGATTGTACATGTGTGTGTGTGTGTGTCTGGGGTTTACATACATCAATGTTCATAAGTGAATATTGTTCTGATAGCTGTTGCTTGTGTGTTTCTATCTGATGATGTGTGTTTCTATCTGATGATGTGTGTTTCTATCTGATGATGTGTGTTTCTATCTGATGATGTGTGTTTCTATCTGATGATGTGTGTTTCTATCTGATGATGTGTGTTTCTATCTGATGATGTGTGTTTCTATCTGATGATGTGTGTTTCTATCTGATGATGTGTGTTTCTATCTGATGATGTGTGGTTCTATCTGATGATGTGTGTTTCTATCTGATGATGTGTGGTTCTATCTGATGATGTGTTGTTTCTATCTGATGATGTGTGGTTCTATCTGATGATGTGTGTTTCTATCTGATGATGTGTGTTTCTATCTGATGATGTGTGTTTCTATCTGATGATGTGTGTTTCTATCTGATGATGTGTGTTTCTATCTGATGATGTGTGTTTCTGTCTGATGATGTGTGTTTCTATCTGATGATGTGTGTTTCTATCTGATGATGTGTGGTTCTATCTGATGATGTGTGGTTCTATCTGATGATGTGTGGTTCTATCTGATGATGTGTGGTTCTATCTGATGATGTGTGGTTCTATCTGATGATGTGTGGTTCTATCTGATGTGTGTTTCTATCTGATGATGTGTGGTTCTATATGATGATGTGTGGTTCTTTCTGATGATGTGTGTTTCTATCTGATGATGTGTGGTTCTATCTGATGATGTGTGTTTCTATCTGATGATGTGTGGTTCTATCTGATGATGTGTGGTTCTATCTGATGATGTGTGGTTCTATCTGATGATGTGTGGTTCTATTTGATGATGTGTGTGGTTTGCAAATCACTTTCACCTGGTGTTTTCAGTTTTCTTCTCATTCTCCTGATATAGTATATGTCGCAGTTGTCATTCACCCAACAATGTAGGTAGCCATATTTCTTCTTCGGAGGATTTGAAAATGCAGCATCACAGTTGAGGGATGTATAGGGCTGCCGTGTGAGGAAGTAACCACAGTAGTACCATACCACTGTTGATTATACATAGTTGATAAGTCATCCCCACACAAAACATAGCAGCTGCTTACTTTTGCCCAGATGTTCTAACCAATACATTGCCACTGGACACAGCAAAGTGCTCAGTCATATAGCAGTACACAAGACCCCCAATGCAGGACTCCCTTCCTTGTAAGACTGGTTTTTCAGACTTTGTTCATAACCTTTGTAAATGTACTCCCTATCCCATTTTGAGACTCCCTAATTTGTAAAACCTGATTTTCTTAGATTTGTATAAGTCTAAAAACTAAAAGGGGGGTTCAATTGATCCTAAGCATGTTGGTGCCAGTATCTTGTATTTACCTGTTGGTGCCAGTATCTTGTATTTACCTGTTGGTGCCAGTATCTTGTATTTACCTGTTGGTGCCAGTATCTTGTATTTACCTGTTGGTGTCAGTATCTTGTATTTACCTGTTGGTGCCAGTATCTTGTATTTACCTGTTGGTGCCAGTATCTTGTATTTACCTGTTGGTGTCAGTTACCTTGTTTACCTGTTGGTGCCAGTATCTTGTATTTACCTGTTGGTGCCAGTATCTTGTATTTACCTGTTGGTGCCAGTATGTTGTATTTACCTGTTGGTGCCAGTATGTTGTATTTACCTGTTGGTGTCAGTATGTTGTATTTACCTGTTGGTGTCAGTATCTGGTATTTACCTGTTGGTATCAGTGCCTTGTATTTACCTGTTGGTGTCAGTTACCTTGTATTTACCTGTTGGTGCCAGTATCTTGCATTTACCTGTTGGTGTCAGTACCTTGTATTTGCCTGTTGGTGTCAGTTACCTTGTATTTACCTGTTGGTGCCAGTATCTTGTATTTACCTGTTGGTGCCAGTATCTTGTATTTACCTGTTGGTGTCAGTATCTTGTATTTACCTGTTGGTGCCAATATCTGGTATTTGCCTGTTGGTGTCAGTATCTTGTATTTACCTGTTGGTGCCAGTATCTTGTATTTACCTTGTGCTTTTTCAAACTGTGGTTTTTCAGCTTCACCGTGCAAATCGCTCAGTGCACAGCGTGCTGGGGGGAGACGACCATGACTACTGCCACGTCCACCTCAAGGCCTTCAGGAAGTTCAAGGACGATTTCCAGCGACTCTACGGCAGTGAAGGTGAGACCACACAGTAAATGTGCAAGCTGTAGACAAATTGTGGAAATACTTCTGTCGCTTTTGTATGTGTTGTGAAAGAGTGGATACTCTTGGTGTAACTGAAAGACGGGCGCAGTGGCGTGGTGGTGAGACATCAGCCTCCTAATCGGGAGGTCGTGAGTTCAAATCCCGGTCGCTGCCGCCTGATGGGTTTAAGAGTGGAGATTTTTTCAATCTCCAGGGTCAACTTATGTACAGACCTGCTTAGTGACTTAACCCCCTTCGTGTGTACACGCAAGCACAAGACCAAGTGCGCACGGAAAAGATCCTGTAATCCATGTCAGAGTTCGGTGGGTTATAGAAACACGAAAATACCCAGCATTCCTCCCCCGAAATCGGCGTATGCTGCCTAAATGGCGGGGTAAAAACGGTCATACATGTAAAAATCCACTCGTGCTTAAAACATGAGTGAATGTGGGAGTCTAAGCCCATGAACGAAGAAGAAGAAGGTTTAACTGAAATTCAAAATACAATAAGACTGCCCAAAAAATGACAGATAAAAGCAAATCAAACGACCGCTGGGTTGAAGATCAGTGAGTGTAACGTTTTGTTTTGTTATCAATTTATAGTTCCAATAATGTACCTTTCTTGTATTTTTGATTCTTGGTTTAATTGAACGAAGCAAAATTTCCCATGTGACATTATGAGCGATCACTAGCGAGCGGCTTGTCTCCACACCGGCTCCTTATGCACCTCTGGAGACACACCCCTTGCAAGTGACTGGCCTATAGTGTCACGTGGAGACACACCCCTTGCAAGTGACTGGCCTATAGTGTCACGTGGAGACACACCCCTTGCAAGTGACTGGCCTATAGTGTCACATGGAGACACACCCCTTGCAAGTGACTGGCCTATAGTGTCACGTGGAGACACACCCCTTGCAAGTGACTGGCCTATAGTGTCACATGGGAAAGTTTGCCTCAATAAAACCAAGTGTATTTGCTCTTTCACAACGCATACAAACCCAACAGAGTTATTTCCGGACATTGTTTAGTGTGCCATACATATGTTATTTGACTCTTGAATGAAGGACGATGGATAAAATTCAAAGCACACAAGGACTTTTCTGTCTTGACACATGCAACAAGGAAATCATGGTTACTGATGGTTGCTTTTACTCGCACGCACACAAACATGCACTTTTTTGAAGTCTCGGATGGCCACCTAAAATTAATATGAAGTTTTGTCGGCCTCTGACGTCACATATGACTCAAAGAAGAAAAAGACGTTCGATCGATACAAATTTTATTATTGAAGAATCTGTGTGATTTCCATGACTTATTTAATTATTGAAGAATCTGTGTGATTTCCATGACTTATTTAATTATTGAAGAATCTGTGTGATTTCCATGACTTATTTAATTATTGAAGAATCTGTGTGATTTCCATGACTTATTTAATTATTGAAGAATCTGTGTGATTTTCATGACTTATTTAATTATTGAAGAATCTGTGTGATTTCCATGACTTATTTAATTATTGAAGAATATGTGTGATTTCCATGACTTATTTAATTATTAAAGAATCTGTGTGATTTCAGAGGAGGAGGCAGCTCGCTTCAAGACATTCTGCGTCAACATGAAACGCATCAAGACCGTGCAGGAGCATGAACAGGGCTCGGCCACCTATGGAATCAACAAGTTTGCTGATCTCTCAGGTATTGTTTCCCTTTGTCAGAAGATATCTCGAGGGTACATGTGTTTGAGTGTGTGTGGGTGGGTGAGTTTGAGTGTGTGTGTGTGTGTGTGTGTGTGTGTGTGTGTGTGTGTGTGTGTGTGTGTGTGTGTGTGTGTGTGTGTGTGTGTGTGTGTGTGTGTGAGCACATGTGATGTGTCTCCTTCAGTTTTTTGTTTGTTTTTCACTTTTTTGTACAGTCTGTTTGGAGTTATTACTGACGATTGATTTCTGCTTCTCGTGGCTTTTGTATTGTGTACGTTTCCCAGTGGTTTTGCTTGATAAGCGGCTAGGTGGACACAGATTTGTATGAACTGAACTTGCTTAAGGAATTGATTGGGAAAAGTTGAGGGAGCTACCAACTGTTTTATCTCCCACAATTCCTCTTGGAATTGGATGACGTGAGAGCGAACGCGGGAGATCATCATTGACCATGTTGTTTTTGTCAGGTTCAGACGTGCAGTAATCCCTTTCCTCTCTACATTGTGATCAGTAAAACCACAATTAGACTTCACTTATTAAGGTAAGCTTGTCGTAAGTTTTGTAATTTTATGTTATCTTCAGAGGCGGAATTCCGCAAATATTACCTGACCCCGACATGGGACCTGAAGACCCTTCGACCCTGGATGACCCCAGCTGGGCCAGCCAATCCCAACGGAGACGCCATCCCTGACAGCTTTGATTGGAGGGATAAGGGGGCTGTGACCCCAGTCAAGAATCAGGTTTGTTGTGTGGATGCTGAGCGCAGAATAAAATAACATTTGTCAAGTTCATGGCTATACAGACCAATCTCCCTTTTAGGACCTCCAGAAATGTAAAAAAATCAGATCTTAAAGTTACTGAACTTGTCACGTCCAGGTGCATGGAGCCCCCGGAGCTTTCAGTCATGCCTCATGCAGGTATCCGTTTAAAAAAATAGCAAGTTTCATTGACTTTCATGCAAGGAGTCAAAATCTGCACATTTTTTACGAAAATTAGTTTTGATCATTCACCAGGCAGGAAAGCGTGGCCCTCAACCAGGCTCACATCACGTCCCGCACGTGAACTAATTACGTCAAAGCCTACATGGAAGTCTATTAGTCTCGGCGAGAGGGAAAATTCTGTCTGTTTTGGTTACTTAAAGTGTAACTAAACAGACATTTTGAAGTGTCAGCTTTACTGAATTGCTTTATGTTTTGTCCAAGTATAGACCTGTAGAAGCGATACTGGACGATTTTTCCAACGTTTACTGTGTTTTCTGATTTACTACGATTTTTTAAAAGTGTTGAACCCATTTCAGATTTACCTGCTTATCTGTTCTTGATTTGATACTTCCAAAGAACAAGTGGTACTTTGAGTTCCGGTTTTATGTTTTAACCAATCAGAATTTGGTTCCTAAATAAAATCGTCTGCTGCCTGTCCCAGCAGAGTCGGCAACAAGCACTGCTTGCCACATGTGTGATGTTACCAACAGAAATAGCCATAAATTGGGCAAGGTAGCAATGCAAATGAATTGGATCTAACTAATGTGCTTGTACTGCATCTCTGGCCTTTGAATTCACTCCAGTACTGGCTCAGCGTGAGAGGCAACATCCTGTCGAAGTCGTAAGCACGAGGCTGACTGGGAGATTATTATTCGAAGAGCATGCTGAAACAGATTGTAAGTACAATATTTTACATGTTCTCGACATTTCTGTTGATCTTTCCTTAACTTTAATTGTTTCCTTGATTTAAAACCCTAGGGCTTGTATTTTTATTTGTGATACTAAGCACGTATCTTTACCACAGTATCTGATCACTTCACACTTGAATTTTGGAATGATGAAGTGGAATTATTTCTGGATCTAATTTATTCCTTGTTCCCCCCCTCTCGATTCCTTTTTTCGCCACATATGTATTGTCGTGTAAGGGGGTAGATGCGTGTACTGGCTGATTTTTTTTATTTCGGTCAGACACAGATGATTGGAAAAAAAACTTGTCAAGGATTTCAGAATTTAATAGATCTGTTCGAAGTTTTTACGGGATGGGTCCTGTTACAATACAGACTGAATGTGCGCAAGATGAACTTTTGATTAAACATACACACACACAAATGAATCTCTTGATTTTGTTATACGGCGAATGTCCAGTTTCCACCACCACGTCTGTGGTATGTTTTTATACTGTTTGATTGAATAGACTGACGTGCATTCTCTCGCAAATGTGCGCGCGTGTGTGTTTGTCTGTGCCTCAGACTTATTAATCAAAGATGATGTTGCACATTGCAGATCTATGCGACAGGAGCAAGTGGACAAGACAGCTACATTTGTCTGAGCGAAGATCCAACGGTAAGCTCTTTTAGCCGAAGACAGCGAGCCTGGGTGCATGCATGCAAGCTTCTATCATGTTCGTGTGAGTGCTGCAGGGCTATTAGACGCCTTTTCATTATTCTTGATTTGGAGATCCATGCAGGGTATTAGAAAGTGCAGAATATACACGTTTGAACAAATACGATGTGTGTTTGCTCTGAAAAAAAGAAAAAACGCAACAAACAAACATTGTATTTGTTTAAAGTATCACAAATATTTATTACCTGTATCTGCATGTTTTGATAATGATGAAGGGTAAATTACTTTGACGTGTGCTTTTTTTTTTTAACCACACTGATAACGAATGATAGAAACACAGACACACTTAATAACATATCCACAAAAATTGTAACAATAAATGTAAGCTGAACAATGCCTGCAACACATTTCAGGCCTCAGAAGTAAGTAATTATGAGATTCAGACAGAGAGAGAAAGCCCAACACGAAACCAGTTGACATTTTTTATTTCATTATGTAATATTAAAAACACGACAACAACGTATTTCCTGTACTTAGTTTCGTGCAATTATGGATTGCAAAGTATGTCTAATTGAGTGGCATAAAGAGGCACAGTTGCATGAAAAACCAACTCGGATCTTGACTAGGATCAGGATTTTACATGGACACAACCTAGAATTTAACATCCTGGGGGGAGGGGGGTACTGCGCCTTTCACATCAAGATGTAAAGATCTATTTTAAATAATACTTATTAGAAGGGAACAAAATCAAACAAACTACAACAATCGTTCTGAGGGGAGAGAATTACCTCTTCCCAAGAAATTACCTCCCTTGCTTTTCTTGTTGTGACTTATGTAGAGTAAAGTGAATAGAAAGTGAATCAGTCAGTAACAAAAAAAACCACAACATTTCTTAAGATCAATGAGGAGTCTTGAAGTATTTGTCAATGTTAATCTTGTATGCATAACAAACAATATATTACGGATTGATAATTAAAGAAAATCGTCTCTTCTACAGGGTTGACCCCCCTAAAAAGGACACCCACAACCATGCAAATTACTTCTGCATCTGTTGAACCAATTATTTTATATATGGTATTCATTATCTTCAGTTTATGTTCTGCCTTTCCAGTAAGTGGCAATTTTGTAAATTGAATGGTCTGACTTTTGTGCAATTTTAATTTTTTTTCTCCAAATTCGGGGGTCGACTAAACAGAACGAGTTTTGACATTGAGCGGTAGCCATTTTTACCTAATTTAAACCCTTCAGGCTTTTACCTTTTTGATTATTTTGAATGTCTGAGTATGTAAAAACATCCCCTTCAACCCCCAGGCTATCGATGACCTGAAGAAAGCATGCAGTTACAGCTAGGTTCAGGGCAATCCTCAGACACGAAAGCGTTGGTGTCATTGGTGATGCAAAAGTTAGATAATTTAACCTACAAATTTGCCACTTTGTGAACTGCACATGCATAAAATCAAGTTTAAGTATGCTGAATATGAAGTTATCCAGTCAATTGGTGTAGAAGTTATAGCATTTCTGTCAGTTAACAGTATTTAAAATCTCTAAAGTAAAATCTGACATATTCGAAAGTTTTGCATAAACACCCAGACAATTTTTACGATATTCTCCTAAGCTTCTCCACTTCTCAGCCCTGTCTTGGAAATGAATTCGAATAAGGCAGTCAAAATAACTTAGTTTGGAGCACCCATCAATCAGAATAAGCATTAACTTTTGACACAGGAAATATCTTCTACCGAAAGCTCTCCTGGTTTTATTCTACATTTTTCCTGCATAATGGTAACAAATTTAATGATAAATCTAAACAACGAAGTGACTGTGGTAAGATGAACAAAGTTAAAAAACAAAGGATTACTGTAAATGGTTTACGAATCGAAATCTAAACAAGTTTTAATGATAAGTAAAATGATAAAAAAAATAAAATAAAAAAAAAGCTAACGTCCTCGCATTTGTCCAGAATTATTCCATGTTTAACATGGGAACAGAGGTATAATTGGTCTAAAGAATTTATCTGTATGCAATGCCCGCTATAGGTGAAAGACTTTTGTGGAAGCCATGGAAGAATGCATCGCTGTTGTGCTGGTTCAGCTTGAGGTCCTGTCCTAGCGAATATCCTGCACACACAAAAACACGACTTTTTAAGCCACTTATGTTGCATTCCGTGACATAGCTTTGTTAAAACCGTGTGCCTGATAATAATGACAGATTTTGTTGATATACATTTTTTTTAAGACACCCCATATAATATTGTTTGACAATCTCTTTCAACATAGTTTACGAATCACCAATGTGTATACAAACGCAAATAACCCTCAATAAATTACTTTCCAGAGAGAGAGAGAGAGAGAGAGAGAGAGAGAGAGAGAGAGAGAGAGAGAGAGAGAGAGAGAGATCAAAACTAGAAAATGTGTGCTATATAAAACAAGGATAATCACTGTCAAATCTTTGCTTGTAGATCTGCATGGTGTTTACTGCGCTATATACACAACCTGTTTTATTTCATTTATTTATTTATTTATTTTTTGGGGGGGGGGGGGATGTTTTGTGATAAGGGTTTTTTCAAAGCCTTTACTGCTTTAGTCATTGAATCCACCCGACTTCGATTTATTGTTCAGTGATGGGTAATTGTGTGACCAACTATGTAAGTTAGTGATTGTTCTGGCTTCATACAATGACATTGCATTAATTTTATAAGTGTATGTGTGTGTGTTTCAGGCAAAAGCTGATATTACAGTCCTAGTTGTATGCAGTACCTCTGCTTCTTCGTTCAGGAATCAAAGTATACAATCTAAACCGATTATTTTGTTCAATAATCTTCAGCTTACCATCCCGAAGAAGGCAGTAACGTGCCGAGATATTGATTATAGATATTAACGTACCTAACCTGGTTACTGGTGTGTTTTCTTTTTATTTCAATAATGTAAATGTGTGACAACTTGCAGGGTACTTGATGTTCAGAGCAATTTTTCTGGCAAAAGACCTTTTATGGATCAAAGAAAACTTGTGTCGTGGTGCACAAGTCAATCAATTTGGTTGATAAATAATTTGTGCTGCATTTTCCCTGGTTCCAAAACGTAGTATGTATTACCACATGTCCTACCTGTCATTGGCATCACATGATTCTCTGCAAGCAGTCTTTTGTGGAAATACGTCATTTAACACTTGCACTTATAGTAGGGCTGATGGGGTCTATGTCGACCAAAAGAGTGGGATTCTCTGTAGGTCGAGTTCCTGTAGGTGGATTCCCTGTATACCTAAGACTTTAAAATTGGCAATCTAGTATACAGGGAATCCCACAGGGTGCAGTTTTTCAATAAAACTTGCAAACCATACTCGAATTTCTAAGAAATATCAAAAAAAGATCGAAAAACATCAAATTCTAACGATGTCGCTAAGCATCACGTGACTTTCATTGATATTAGCAAAACGCTACAGGAACTACACCCTGTGGTATTCCCTGTATACAAGATTGCCAATTTGAAAGTCTTACAGTGAATCCCATTCTTTTGGTCGACATAGACCCCATCAGCTATAGTAGGTGGCTGTGGAACGGTAGACATGCAACGACAACGAACAACAAAAGACAAAGTGTGGAGAACACTCATTTTTCTTAACATACGCTAATTTTCTTTGAGAATGCTCCAAGTGAAAATCAGGGGTTCCTAGGCCTGATATCACAATTAAACAGCTTCTTCTCAGAATCAGGAGGGAAAAAACGAGATGTCGTGACAAGAACAGACAGCAGCAGCAGCAACAACAACATTGCTAAATCGTCGCTTTAACAAAATTTCATGTTTAGTATCGCAGACAAAGCACGGCTACTGATCCGACCAAAGCCACACTTCATGCACGATGGGCACATTGTTATGGCCAGCTTGTTAACGTGAGCATTGTGTATGTTTTACATAGAATTGAATGTGTTTGTCGTTGTGTCTGTCATCTATCCTAGTCGTTTGATTTAGAATAAAGCAAACTTATTACAATGACGATTTTCTTCGGTTTTTGATGAAGGATTGGCATCAAGACTTTTCCTATTTTCCAACTCTGCCACCATACACTGGCCGTTCAGGTCTGCATGTCGACCACATGGTGTGTGATCAGATTTTTCGGACATGTTCACAATGCTTACATGACCCCCAAATGGAAAATCAGTTTGTATTTGTTATGTTTTTGTGTAAGCACAATCTTCATACAAGTAAACAGAAACAGTTTTGTTGCAAACAGAGCCTTCATAAGAAAAAATGCTTCTAAGTCAAAATACATACCCCCTTTTTCGTATTGCGTAAAATATACCCATAAATTCTGGACATCATATTTTTATTTTTTTTCACAACAATGAAACCAAACTTTGGCATATGTTTTAGCAATATATTCACAATAAAACCTATGAGTTTGAAGGCTGCATCTTGTTTTGTTTATTTTTGAGAATTTTTTTACAAACCCATGCAAATGGCCAGTTTCTGGGGAGAGACTGGGGAGATAATGGCCAGTATAGAAAGAGTTAATAAGTAAACTAATGTCAGAAGTAGGTATTTACCTTGTTTGCCTTCGCGTTCTTGATAGCCCGCTGCAGCATTTGTATCACTTCCCTTGACATTCAAAACGCCAATGTATTTCTGAAAGGAAAATAAAGATATTGACCGAAACATCACACAAGTGGTATATCATGCTAGGTTTTGTTTACAGTGCCTGTTCTACGACCACATCTGATTGTAATTTTAATAAAGAAAAACTGTATCCATTTATTACTTCTCTATTTGTGTGTGTTTGTGTGTGTGCAGGGGCGGATCACATCATTTTTAAGGGGGAGTTTCCAAATTTCTTTTATGGACAATTTGACGACGCGAAGCGTTTAGTTGAAGACGCGAAGCGTTCAACCTCCTTGGGGGGGGGGGGGGGGGGGGGGGGGGGGGGGTGTCCGACAAATGTTGATAAAAACAAGGAAAATGGATGAATCCGAGCCAAGAAACATCCCCTAATACACCTTCCAAAAAAGTAAATATATTAAGAAGAAAAATTTGAATCACAACAAGGACAACTGATAGATCTGGCGCAACCTGAGCAAACTAATTAGCCAACTTCTTTCCAAAATCGTCACTTAGAATACAAAGGCCGGATCCGCCCAGTGTGTGTGTGTGTGTGTGTGTGTGACCGATGACCTTCTCTAAATTCTAATCGTTGCGTTTGCATGGTAATACAGTTTTAATACTGGATATGCCCATGAAAAAATATCATTTCTTGTTCATGTCATTGTGTGTGTGTGGCCAGGACCGTGACTTCTGCTTGCCTCGACGTCTTCAGAAAAGACACAAAATGCCAGCAGGCGTATGTTCTTGGAGCACTCAGTATGCCGTCATCTGCAAACAAATAAATACAAATTATTCAATTGTGTAAATAAAGAACAATCATTTTAATATTACAACAAAAAATTCATATAACTGTAGTCTTCACCAGAGACATCCACTACACTATCTTTAAATAAAACTGCCATAAAAAATTGAAATACTATAAAACTTACCCCCACTCAGATCTATTTGGGATTATTCAAGTTTCAACCATGAAACGATGCCGGTTTGGACAGATCTGCTAGTTTGCCGCTGAAACTGAAATCAAAGGCGATCTTCAGAACTATTTCTAATCTTGTATTTGTGATTAATATAAAATACTGATCTTCCCAATAGAAGCTGATGTGTATACACATGACCAGGACAAGGTATTTTGTTACAGGGCATTTACGCAGACGTCGCAGTTCAAAATATCGTTTTAGATCTGATTTTGTACAGCAGCCTGTGTGATTCAGAATCGTCTGCCCTTTTTCGGTTTAACATTTTATGGACGATTCCTATGAGACTGCTCAATCATAACTGATGACAAATTCAGAAACAGATGATGGTTTCAAGTAGGCTACAGTAATGATTCGTTAAAAATGTCAAGCCACTCGTCGATCATTCACACTCAAAGAACCCAAGCCAAATCTGCTCTGGTTCCGAGCAGCTTTTTCCAACTGAGACCCTAATTGTTACGCATCTGCCGCGAAAAGATAGACCACAAACAAGCGGCACTGTACCATGCTTTCGTTTATGTTGCTAAACAGATTAAATGTGCATTGTAAATGTGCTTACAGCAAAGAAATGCACCCTTACTTACCACAAAAATACTGGTACCACATTCATCGCACTTGTGTCTTCTTACCAAAACCAATCGATATGTTTGTTTACGATGTATTGGTAATTACTAACCGTTAACTATTTTTCAAAAATCTGAAATGACTTTTAAGAATCAAAGAAAGATTCGCTAAAACGGTTGACTTCAGAAAATAAGCAATATTTTTCTGAACCATGAAATAAAAATCGAAAACTCCGTTTGATCTTTTATTTTGGTAGATTGATGACAACAGCCGGAACTGAAAGTACCAGAACCAAAAATTAAGGGCATTAATCAGGTAAACTAAGAAGATTGTCGTTCCTGGCGCGTACTTCACATGTCCGTCAAACAGTGTCCGAGTGAGAGAAAAATTTTTTTTTTTTCGCAGTTCGACAGTATATGAGGCCCTTCTTCATATCAAAGTGTAAAGGTTGCTGAACGATGTTTTTCCTTTTTGCTTGTTTAGTTACACTTTAACGTCAAGACATTGTGTTTGATTACGAAAGAAAATTGTAAATGATGGCGTGTGAATAAGTGATAGAGCACAGCAACATTTCATGTTCAGCTAATTAGTTTCCACTTTGCCTGTTCTATACTCTGATTACAACACAAGATGAAAAGGAGTTATCATTTCATGGCAATGTTTTGTTGTAACAGGGACAGTGCGGTTCATGCTGGGCATTCTCCACTACCGGCAACATCGAGGGCCAGTGGGCCATCAAGTCAAACAAACTGGTTTCCCTCTCCGAGCAGGGTGAGTACCCTAGCATTACAATGTTACGCCCCACCCCCACCCCCACCCCCTCCCCTTTCAAGGTCACAAGTGACAAAATCAGGTCTCAAAACGGGAAGTCTGAAAATAGAGGTAAATTTCCAGACAAGAAGAAAACAGGGTCTTAATTAAAAACAGGAGAGGTCTTCAACCATGTGTGTTTGGTAGGGAAGGGGGTACACTATATATCAATTATCCAAAACTAAAAATAAAGACTTTGCTATTCTTGGTTACACAGAATCTTAACATTGGCAGACTTACCCACTCAATTCAAGCCTCAACATTTTAATTCAATGTTGTACATGTATCACAATTTCATAACATTTCTCAACTTGTTGGCAAAGACCAAGAAACACGAGAATAAAAATATTGTAATAATAAATCAAAACAAGGTGCTAAAGAAATGTTTGCAGTGAGGTCCGAAGGGCTTTTTGTAACTGCACAATTGAATAAAACTCTTCAACAGGTCGTTGGCTTCATAGCGTGTCAGTGTCTGCTCTGCCACAAAAAGTTTCATTATGACAAGTGCCTTTGCTTGCAAATTAACAAACGATAACAAATTGCTCAGAGCAAAGGCAAACGGTATTGTTATTCTTGTCGATATTGACTTAGATCACGTTTTAATGTACAAAACAAAAACTAGATAAACATTGTGCTGTGAGCACCATTGTAACCAATTATGCTGTCACAATGTTTGCAAGCAAACATGTCAATGTCACCGTTTTTGTCGACAGAACTTGTGGACTGCGATAAGCTTGACGAGGGCTGCAACGGAGGCCTGCCATCCAATGCCTATGAAGCCATCATGAAACTGGGTGAGTGATAGCGTTTTCTGTAATGGGGGCCTGTATGTTCTTGGAGGGTTCTTTATTGATTCAGGCATAAAACACACACGCATGCACACACACACGCACTCATTTCTGTGACCTGGAGCATCAATCTGGTTGTGGGAAGCAGTAACCTTTGACATTGAATATTCATATCTGATCATGTGCAGGTGGTCTGGAGACGGAGGGAGAGTACAAGTACGAGGGTGCAGATGAGAAGTGCAAGTTCAACCGCACCGAAGTGGCGGTCAAGATCAACGGAGGTCTCAACATTTCCAGCGATGAAACTGGTGTGTTTTGCATTTATGTGAAAGGGGCAATTAATGGTTTAATGAATTTTGTTTTTTGCTTTGAGTGGTACCACTACAAAGTTCCAGTAAATGTTCAGCTTTTGACAGTGTTTTATTTCAATTCTTCACAGAAATGAAGGCCTGGTTGTTCAAGAATGGTCCAATCTCCATTGGTATCAACGCCTTTGCTATGCAGGTACAGACCCTTGATTTCTTTTCTTGTTTTTCTGTGCAATCTGGTAGCAACGAGATGGATGAAAGTAGCAACGAGATGGATGAAAGGTTTTGTTGTTTTTCTGTGCAGTCTGGTAGCAACGAGATGGATGAAAGTAGCAACGAGATGGATGAAAGGTTTTGTTGTTATTCTGTGCAATCTGGTAGCAACGAGATGGATGAAAGGTTTTGTTGTTTTTCTGTGCAATCTGGTAGCAACGAGATGGATGAAAGGTTTTGTTGTTTTTCTGTGCAATCTGGTAGCAACGAGATGGATGAGAGTAGCAACGAGATGGATGAAAGGTTTTGTTGTTTTTCTGTGCAATCTGGTAGCAACGAGATGGATGAAAGGTTTTGTTGTTATTCTGTGCAATCTGGTAGCAACGAGATGGATGAAAGGTTTTGTTGTTTTTCTGTGCAATCTGGTAGCAACGAGATGGATGAAAGGTTTTGCCAAAGCCATGTTTTCAGACCCTTCAAATAAAGTGTGGTACAGTGGGACCTGCCATGAAAGGACACCCTTGGGACCAGCAAAGTGTCCCTACATTGCAGGTGGCCTGTCATGACAGGTTTATTTTGGTAGAGATAATAGACAAAGGGAACTCAGAATGTGTCCTTTTAACGGAGGTGTCCTCTCATCAGAGGGGCCACACATCACAGGTACCACTGTAACTAGGAAGCAAGTTTTAATTCAGTTTGGTTTTGTGCACCAGATAGATAAGAACAAATTTCAGAAAAACAACTAAAGATCATTGTCCTTGCGACAGTGAGATGAAAATGTGATGTTTTTCATTTTGTCTTGAAAGAAAGTTCATTTGTAAAAGGGAAACATGTTAGGTAGTATTGTAAGTTTGCAACCGTTGAGTTAAATATTAGTTGACAAGAAAAGGACAGCTTGCATGCTTGAAGTTTTATGATTTTAATGAATTTCCTGTATGATTTTTGTTGTCAGTTCTACTTTGGAGGCATTTCCCACCCGTGGAAGATATTCTGTAACCCTACAAGTCTGGACCATGGGGTTCTCATTGTTGGATATGGAGTTTCCAGTGAGTGCCAAAGCTGTTTGGGGTCATTTCATTTTAAAGGGAGGAATTTGCAAGAAGAAGAATTTGAGGGAGGGGCTGTATCATCGTGTGTAAACTTTTCATTTATGATTCGATGAAAGAGGATTGTATGTGGAGTGAACTGAATGTAAGCTTTAAAAGCTTTAATAAAAAGCAGAATTGAATCATATGAAATGTATAATATATGTGCTTTGTCTTTGTGTGGATAAATATCTGTTGTGGTGTGTGTGTGTGTGTGTGTGTGTGTGTGTGTGTGTGTGTGTGTGTGTGTGTGTGTGTGTGTGTGTGTGTGTGAACATGTCAACATGTCAACATGGATGGATGTGGGTGTTTGTTTACAAAAAAACGATATGAGAAGTGTACATGAATGAATGTTGAAAGAAGTTAAACTGAAATTGAAACTTTGATCACACTGTTAACAGGCAGCGGTGAGCCGTACTGGATTGTCAAGAACAGCTGGGGACCGGACTGGGGTGAAAAGGTATGATGGCAGTTTTGCAATGTTGAAAAAAAATTGGTACAGTGCAACCCCCATTTGGAGACCCCCCCCCCCCCCCTCCCCCTTTCTTTTAACCTTTCAACCTTCGCCAGGCTTCGTGGTGTGTGGACGACCCAGAGCCTCACAAAATCGTCTTTATCTCTGAAACTATTTGGAGTTTTTAATTGAAACTTCATGTAATCTCTAATTAAAATACGACCTTCCCATTGCCCAACTTTTGAAAGATTATCTTAGTAAACAAACAAATAAACGATGACATAATTTGAACTACACAGTCCGAATGATGTGGGTCGTGGACGACCCATATGGAATTACGTCAGGAATTTTACATTGTTTATCCTTATTCGGATGGTGTGGGCCATATACACTGCAACGAGGCAGCACAACGTTTATCCCTATTTGGATGGCGTGGGTCGAGTACGACCCATACTTTTTTCGTTGAATCCTTCTTTGAAAAGTATCACATCATCCGGACTGTGTAGTCCAACGCATGATCCGGTGAAGGTTAAAACCTTGATTTTTCAGAATTTTTGTTCATTACCTCTAAAAAAAAAAAGTAAATCCATTTTAAAACTGCCTCCATTTTAAGACCTGATTTTCTCAGATTTTGTGAAGTCTTTAAAGGGGGTTCCACTGTACATGTATCCTGTTTACTGACATAGTACACTTGTATTGACTGGTGTGTGATAAATACACACATTCAGTGCTGACATTTTTAAGGTCTGAGAAACAAAGGGACATAAATGCTCTAAATGCATACAATATGTGCAACAAGAATGAGAGTTACCGGTAAGCGGAACCAATCTCCTTGCACCGGAGAGAATAACTTGCATTGAAATGCACAAGTGACGTTCATCCTCTAAGGGATTGGTTTCTTAAATAATGGTTCAATCATTTTGATTGGATTATAGAAAGGACACAAATTCAGGGCTGACATTTTGAAGGGATCTGTTTCTGAAATAAAACATGCAGATGCGTGCAATTCTTATAGGAAGGATTCAGCCACAGTTTTGAAAACATAACGAAATAAGGTGCTTCCCTTTACTTTGCTGATCCTGAACGTAAGTTATAATGCATCAACCTTCAGGTCAGATTGAGCCAATAGACATATTCCAAAAATAACTCTGTCAGGTTTGTATGGGTTGTGAAAGAGTGAATGCCCTTGCTTTTTACTCGGACAAACACTGGAGGGGGCCGTCACTAGTGAGGGGTGTTTGGGCAACACGTGGACAGGAGCAAATGTGAAGTTATTTGTCAGAGGAAAAGCAAGGGCATTCACTCACAACCCATACAAACCCGACAGAGTTCTTTCTGAAAATCGTCAATTCTGTCACACATCCAGGTGTTTACAGTCTAGCGTCTGTTAAAGTCCTCTGTTTCTGGTGTGTTGATCCTTCAGAATATGTGTGTATCGGTCTCAAAAGCACTTGTTATGTGTATCAATATATGTAATTTTCATTGAAACAGCAGAAGTGATCCACTCAGAAGTACTTTAACGGTAACAGCACATCCTTTGAAACTTTTACTTATAGCCAAACCAAGCATACAAAAGTCTGGGACTCTAAATTCATTGTCTGTATCTCATTGTGAAATTATTTTGGTATTGTTTTCAGGGCTACTATTTGGTGTACCGCGGCAGTGGTGTGTGTGGACTGAACCAAATGTGCACATCGGCCAAGATCAACTAAACGACCCGTATGCTCATGTAGCTCACTTGATGCCAACTCAGTTATAGCCTAGATTTTTGTTTAGATTTTTTTTAAGCTGTAACTGTTTTCTAAATGTTTTTAAAGGTTTTTAGAGACCCCTCTCTGTCTGTCTGTCTGTTTGTCTGTCTCTCTCTCTCTCTCTGTCTCTCTGTCTCAGTCTATCTGTCTTTCTCTTTCCCTCACTCTCTATTTAATTTTGTACATATCACTTGTGGCATGTTATTTTCACAGAAATTAGTTGAATTAAGGTAGAAGTTGGTTCAGGCTGTGAAAAAAAGGGATATTATTACCAGTGTGACTTGCTTTTACTTTTTCTGTTTGCAGGAGATGTGCAGAGGTTTTAGATTGTGTGTTTGTGTGTGTGTGTTTTTTTTTTTTTTTTTTTTTTTTGGGGGGGGGGGGGGGTGGCATTTAAGAGAGTTTAAGGAGTTTGTTTTTGTACTAATTAAATAATCAGAAATGTTTGTGCTGTGTTTATTCTGTGAAGTAAATTTCTCAGATTAGAATGTCCCACTTGGTTTTGTCAATGTTTGAACCAGTGGGTTCACAGGGCGGGGATGTAGCTCAGTCGGTAGCGCGCTGGATTTGTATCCAGTTGGCCGCTGTCAGCGTGAGTTCGTCCCCACGTTCGGCGAGAGATTTATTTCTCAGAGTCAACTTTGTGTGCAGACTCTCCTCGGTGTCCGAACACCCCCCGTGTGTACACGCAAGCACAAGACCAAGTGCGCACGAAAAAGATCCTGTAATCCATGTCAGAGTTCGGTGGGTTATAGAAACACGAAAATATCCAGCATGCTTCCTCCGAAAACGGCGTATGGCTGCCTAAATGGCGGGGTAAAAAACGGTCATACACGTAAAATTCTATAAGTGTACGTGGGAGTTTCAGCCCACGAACGCAGAAGAAGAAGAAGAACCAGTGGGTTCTATTTTTGTCTCCTTCTTTAAGATACACTGATAAAGGTTCTGTATAAAATTGTACTCGCCCTGTCATCAGGGTATTATATTGGGTCACTCATTTACAGGAACTTTAAATCAAAATCTGCTGTATTTGTGGTTAAGTATTCCTGGGAACTCAATTTAGCTATATTTTATTTAAAAAGACCTGGAGCAATACTTTTTATCTGTAAAGTATTTATTGTGAGCGTGTATTGAGAATAGTTTTATACTTACTATATTTAATATTCTTTTTCTTGTTTAAAAAAGTTGTTATCCTCAAAGTACTTTTAGATCTGATATTTTACATTGTTCATATTTCCTCCTTAGAAATGCCCTTGTGTGATCATTTGTTTACCTTTTTATAATTTAAAAGAAAAGTTTATTCTAAAAAACGATTTGATTCTTGATTATAAGTCTTTTGCCTTTTCCACATTGAGAACAAGAAAAAGAAGGTAAAAAATTACAAAGAAATTATGTTTACATTTTCATGATTTATTTCAATTGGCAAGCTCTTTGCATCGTGAAGAATCTTATCTATAGATTTGAGACTTTGGTGGAAAAAGTAAAAAATCTCATTTTTGCAACTTTTATAATTCTGGCTTTTCAGAGCAATAAAACATTCCTCATTTCAGCTTCATGCTATTTTCTGTGTGTAAATGTGTGTGTGTGTGTGTGTGTGTGTGTATGTATGTGTGTGTGTGTGTGTGTGTGTGAAGGCTGTTTAAATAACGTAAGCGCGTTCCTTGTTCATTCATTTTCAAGGAGCAACAAAATATCCACATCCATTCACTCGAGAGTCTGGTCTAAAGGGAGACAATCACACAAATACGAAATTCATGAATTATGCATTCATCCCCCTGTACGTAAGGAAGGATAACTCTATTGGCTTACACAAATATTTTGGCCAGACGAAGCGGCAGTGCTTTTTCGTTTGAAACGTTTCACTTGTTTTACAACAAAATGTCGCGTGGAGTACAAGTACGAGAAACGATCGAGCTGCTTTGCAAAATCTTCAAAGATAATGGCATGTCTGGCGTCGAAGCAGAGGCTCTGCGGAAAGCAAAATTTGACAAAAGCGATGTGGTGAGTTTTATCGATCGTCTGCTGCGCTACGCTTCTGACTCTTTTGGAGTGTCTGCAGAGGGCTGTGGGTTTCGATGTGGCCCTTGTAAGTCAGTCCCAGCGACACAACCGTGGTGTTGTTCGATCGATAAAAGCTGCTGAAGATACCCAATGACACTTGGCAGACGGGCAGGGATAGACTGATATTTGCCGTTCCAAAACTGCTCTCTCTCTCTCTCTCTCTCTCTCTCTCTCTCTCTCTCTCTCTCTCTCTCTCTCTCTCTCTCTCTCTCTCTCTCTGAGACTGTCTGTATGTGTGTATGTCTCTCTCTCTCTCTCTCTCTCTCTCTATCTCTCTCTCTCTCTCTCTCTCTCTCTCTCTCTGGAAAAGCAACTCGATTTGTTTGGTTTTTAATTTGAGGTTTGATCATTGCTGTTGTGATCTATACCATTACCAAGATACCCAGACATAATTCAAATACAGTGGAACCTCCCGTAAGGACCTCTCCCAAGAAGGACCCCCTCCTTTTGCCGACCGAATTTCTCGGCACGGATGTTTTTCACACTGTAACTAACCTCCCAAGAACGACGCCCTCCTTTTTCCGACGACCGACCTACCAACTTAGGGTCAATAACGACTTTGACCTTTTAACCAGTGAGTGTTAAAGTCCGTAATTACGCAGCACACGTGGACCACGCACGCCATTAGTCACGCATCAAGAATCAGGGGTGGTAGTCTGTAGTCAGTAGTGCGTGCAAGTCAAGTGGCCCACGGCTGTCATCTTCTCACCTCCCATTGCTGTCACAGTTAAAGGGCTGCATGCCCTCGAAGTAAGGGGGGGCATATCAAAGGATGGGAGTTGGATGTAGGTATTCTGTGAGTGTGTGCTCACCAACCGAGACCTCGGGTCAAGCAAGTTTTACCTATGGGACCGTCTCTTTGATGTCTGAGAGGAAACTCTTCCTGTCCCAGGTTACAGACACTGACCTTCTTACCCGGGGTCAATCACCGAGTTTTACCCATGAGACCGCGCGCGCAGGGGCGTGTGTATATATGTGTGTGTGTTTGTGTGTATGTGTTTGTGTTACGTCTGCCCGTGTGTGCGCTGGTGTAAGCACGTACATCATGCTTATCCATATATGCACATCAAATGGAACACAAATAGGATAACGGGCACAACTTTCAAGACTGAACTGCCCAACAGTTTTCACCCTGTGAAAAAAATGATACCTCCTAAACTCCCAATAAAGACCCCTCCTTTTTACGACCGAATTTTCCCCCCGCAGGTTAGGGGGAAGAATTTACCTGATGCTCCCCAGCATGTCGTAAGAGGCGACTAACGGATTCTGTTTCTCCTTTTACCCTTGTTAAGTGTTTCTTGTATAGAATATAGTCAATGTTTGTAAAGATTTTAGTCAAGCAGTATGTAAGAAATGTTAAGTCCTTTGTACTGGAAACTTGCATTCTCCCAGTAAGGTAATATATTGTACTACGTTGCAAGCCCCTGGAGCAAATTTTTGATTAGTGCTTTTGTGAACAAGAAACAATTAACAAGTGGCTCTATCCCATCTCCCCCCCTTTCCCCGTCGCGATATAACCTTCATGGTTGAAAACGACGTTAAACACCAAATAAAGAAAGAAAGAACGACCGATTTTTCTGGACATTTTCAAGGTCGTTAGTGGGAGGTTTTACTGTAGTGAAATACTCTGTGGAGCCGCTGCCTTTTCATATTGATATTCCACAAGTCTTTTTCCTTGAAAAGCTTATATTATGTAACATGTTTGTTTTGTTGTTGAAAATATCCTTTCCTTTCTTTTTGATTTTCAGTGTTTTCCACTATGGAGGTTGCTGTTTGAAATGATCTCTTTTTGCCAACATGGGTTGATGAACAGCAGCATCTTCACTTCATTCGCTCACATGAAAACAGGTATGTCCACATTGAAGCAGCAAGAATTGGCGCTTCCGTAGTTTTGTAGTTATGAGTCTTTTTTGATTGAAATGCGTACCTACTTCAAAATAGGGGAACACAGAATCAAAAAACAAGAAAGGTAGGTTGTTGGAAGGTTTGTTATTGACAAAACAATACGTTACATTCATAAATATATATCGACCCAACAGTCTTTACAGTGCACAGACAAACAACGAGTAACAAGAACTTAGCTTGATCCAATGTTTCGGCCGCTTGTTGGGAAAGTCCCAAGCGATTCATTCAGAAAAAGAATTGGTGTAATACTAATTGTAAAGCATGTTCTGGATACAGAGTAACTGTATGTTAGTGATAGAAAACGAAGGTTGAAAATGGATAAAAATTGCCTGAACAGCAGCATGTCATCAGCTATGCAGGCAGCTTGGTCCTACCTAGTGTAAGTAGTGTCTGTGTGATTAGTCTTGTGCACTGTATAGATTCATGCTTGAATATGGATTTGTCAGCAAATAGCACCATTTTTTTCATACAGAGAAACAGGGTTTAACCTGGGAGAAAAAGGCAATGGGACATTTGTCCCCCTCAACCAAATTCTGATGGGACATAGTCTAAGGCAAGAAGCACCAAAGAGGCCTGTACGCATTTTGACTAAAGATGCAAAATGGTGCAAATTTATGGTGCCATCTGAGAATTAGCCGCTATATCGTGTTATCTGTGTGTGTGTGTGTGTGTGTGTGATCCGATGTAAAAGTGTACATTTGGTGGCGCAGTGGTATGTAATCTCAATGCACCCTTTGACGCACTGAAGGGAATTGTGATGGGACATTTTCAGATTTAATGCTCCAATGGCGCAGGGCGCACTAGTAAATGAAACCCTGGAGAAAGCATCTTTACCTCAAAGTTAAAACAATATCAGACCTTCCCGGGAACCCATACGATTTCGCCGTATTATGTGCGCATTATTGTCTAGAATACGATCAGTACGGTCAGTGAAAAAAAAATACGACGAGAAAAATTCCTTCCTTGCTTGTCTTCACAAACGCATCCCAAAGCTGATCCGATATTTTGACACATGACTACAGTTTTTGTCAGTAAATATTGAAAGAAGCATTGGTTTAAATGAATTGGTAAACTTAATTACCGGTGCGACGGGCGCATGTGAAGCATGTTTGAAGCAAATGCTGTATGGAGTACGCTCATTTTTCTGAAATTACACCAAGTTTGTTTGAGAATACTCCAAGTGCAAAACAAGGGTTAATTCCCAGGTATGCAATATCCTAATCCAACATGGCACCATTTTTTTCACGCAGTGAATGCATCTTTAACTCAAAGCTAAAACAATATCCTAATCAAAAGGACTTGATCAAATTGAAGCCTAACACTTTCCATCTAATTACGTCTTGCAGGGGACCAAGTGAAGTACTTAAAGAAAGAAATGCATCTTTAAGTTTAGCTCAAAGCTAAAACAATATCCTAATCCAAAGCACTTGATCAAACTTGAGCCTCACGCCTTCCATCTATAATTACGTCTTGCAGAGGACCAAGTGATGTACGTGAAGAAAGAGATGCAGAAGAGGGGGTACCTGTCGCGAGTGTTTGCGACCTTGCCCACTGACATGAGCACAGGGAGCAGGGAGTTGATGCTGGCTCTCGCCTGGCTTCTCAACAAGGAAGACATCATCAGCAAGTTCATGGAGAATCGCGCGTCTCCTATGGATGATGATGTTGTGTCGTTGTATGAGGTGAGTTAATGTAGTTTATATGCTGGGGGGTCTTAAAGTAAAGAACCTCTTAAAGTAAACCAGGAGGTCTTAAAGAGAAGAACCTCTTAAAGTAAACCAGGAGGTCTTAAAGAGAAGAACCTCTTAAAGTAAACCAGGAGGTCTTAAAGAGAAGAACCTCTTAAAGTAAACCAGGGGTCTTAAAGAGAAGAACCTCTTAAAGTAAACCAGGAGGTCTTAAAGAGAAGAACCTCTTAAAGTAAACCAGGGGTCTTAAAGAGAAGAACCTCTTAAAGTAAACCAGGAGGTCTTAAAGAGAAGAACCACTTAAAGTAAACCAGGGGTCTTAAAGAGAAGAACCTCTTAAAGTAAACCAGGGGTCTTAAAGAGAAGAACCACTTAAAGTAAACCAGGGGTCTTAAAGAGAAGAACCTCTTAAGGTAAACCAGGGGTCTTAAAGAGAAGAACCTCTTAAAGTAAACCAGGAGGTCTTAAAGAGAAGAACCACTTAAAGTAAACCAGGAGGTCTTAAAGAGAAGAACCTCTTAAAGTAAACCAGGAGGTCTTAAAGAGAGGTTCTACTGTATTTAAAGGTAGAATCCGCCCACCATCACCTCCAGCACTCCCTTTCATCTCTCCGTATTCACCCTTTTTGCGCTCCAGTGGACCTTCCCCACCCACCCTGCCCCACCCTCAAAGCTCTCAAGAGAAGGATGTGAGGACCCAACTTCTGTAGTTAGATACATGTACATGTGTACTTATTTGTTTTATCATGAGTAAGTTTTTCCAGGATACAGTCAAACATGAATACACGCATGCAGGGAAAAAATAAATATGGGTAGCGCCGTATGTATGGCAGCTCGCTTTCCCCGGGGAGAAAGCAGCCCGAATTTCCATGAGGGTAACCTCACTGGACTGTAAATCTTATCCAATCCAATCCTATCCAAACCAATCCAATCCAATCCAACCGGTCTATTAGGATTACGACCACTCAAGGGACCGACCAAAGGTCAGGGTTCCGCATCACGTAGAATTAAGGGTATAATACCCTTTGACCCTCCAAATCACGTACGAGATGCTCTCTGAAGAGGTATAAATACGTAACTGTTTTCTTCCAAAGAGGTAAAGAAATGTACGAGTCAAACGCTGAAAGGGTATATAGCCTTTACTAGTTTACAAGCAACAGCACGCAGGCCGCCCGCTCTACTGAGACCACTAAAGTACATGCCGTGTTCGTGCCACTCCTCTGTCAACACTGACACGCCGTGAAGTAGAGGTTGTCCTCAAACTGCGCGATATCTTTAAACTGATCATCTCGATGGCACGGTTCGCTTTAGCCTATCCGGTGCTGTCGCCTGCTAAAAAAAATGCCTCGCAAAACGAAAGAACAAAAACCTGACCCCAAACAGACAAAATTGTCGTTTGGCGGTTGCAGCCAGAGCAGCAGTGAGTCAGCATCAGTCAGTATCATTATGGGTTGCAGCAAGAGCAGCAGTGAGTCAGGGAAAGACAAGGTGTTCCAGCAAAAATAGATGAATGAGTTTCTAGTCAGTTGTGCTGTTTACTGATAAGATTTAATCACAAGTCATAATGATGATGATGCTGGTTTTTGAAGTTTATACAGTTGGTTTCATTCTGTAATTCTATGTTTTTCTTTTTACTGCAGTCTTTGTGATTGTGTTCTTGAATGAATGTAAGCACAGCGGAGTAAACTTTCAAAGAAACATTCATCAATTCAGACAGTTCATCATTTTAATTTTACAATCCAAAGAAAATTACACGAAAACTCGCGACATAATAGAACAAGTCGCGTAAGGCGAAAATACAATATTTAGTCAAGTAGCTGTCGAACTCACAGAATGAAACTGAACGCAATGCCATTTTACTCGTAGCATCGTCAGGCCACCGCTCATGGCAAAGGCAGTGAAATTGACAAGAAGAGCGGGGTAGTAGTTGCGCCAGAGACTATAGAGTATACTCTGTGTACTCTACAGTCTCTGGTTGCGCTAAGAAGGATAGCACGCTTTTCTGTACCTCTCTTTGTTTTAACTTTCTGAGCGTGTTTTTAATCCAAACATATCATATCTATATGTTTTTGGAATCAGGAACCGACAAGGAATAAGATGAAAGTGTTTTTAAATTGATTTGGACAATTTAATTTTGATAATAATTTTTATATATTTAATTTTCAGAGCTTGTTTTTAATCCGAATATAACATATTTATATGTTTTTGGAATCAGCAAATGATGGAGAATAAGATAAACGTAAATTTGGATCGTTTTATAAATTTTTATTTTTTTTTACAATTTTCCGATTTTTAATGACCAAAGTCATTAATTAATTTTTAAGCCACCAAGCTGAAATGCAATACCGAACCCCGGGCTTCGTCGAAGATTACTTGACCAAAATTTGAACCAATTTGGTTGAAAAATGAGGGCGTGACAGTGCCGCCTCAACTTTCACGAAAAGCCGGATATGACGTCATCAAAGACATTTATCAAAAAAATGAAAAAAACGTTCGGGGATTTCATACCCAGGAACTCTCATGTCAAATTTCATAAAGATCGGTCCAGTAGTTTAGTCTGAATCGCTCTACACACACACACACACACACACACACACACACACACACACACACACGCACATACACCACGACCCTCGTTTCGATTCCCCCTCGATGTTAAAATATTTAGTCAAAACTTGACTAAATATAAAAAGAGGTATCCATTGAAGTAAAAAAGAAAGAAAAGAAGACTTGAATGCATTGATACACTATGATATACATGTATTGTCACAACGTCAAAATGGCAAAGGTGATAACTACCAGACAGGCAATCATATGGGAAAAAAATGATATTTCATGGATACACCGATTGTCACTCATACCCTGTGAAAAATCTGGAAGGGGTATAAAAACCCTTTACTTTTTTCCTGAAAGGGTATGAATACCCTTGACTTTTGGGGTTGAGTGGAACCCTGAAATGTGGTTGTTAAAGACAGGTGGTGGCTATGGAAAGGTGAAATTTATTACCTTTTTGTTAATTTGAATTACATTGTATATATATGAAAGAATGCCTGCAAAGACAATTTTATGAAGAATTTATCCAAACTGGTTTCTGTTGTGTGTTTTTTTGTGTTTTTTGAGAAGAAAAGCTTGTCCGGGATCCTTAGGATGGTCGTTGAAGGCGGGTGGTCGCTTTCAAGAGGTAGTCTCAAGGGCAGGTTGGACTGTATTTTCAGAGCGTGGAGTCAGAAGAGGGGTGGAGCCAGCCAGCACTGGGCGACAAGCAGCAGAGCCCAGCACAGCGCGTACAGCAGATGCTAGTGCTCAACACCAAGCTGAAGATGAGTCTGAGACTGCTGCACTCCTCACAGCACGAATACGCCACACTCACTCACAGGGTTAGTACGGCTTCTTCTTCTTCTTCTTCTTCTTCTTTTTCTTCTTCTGCGTTCATGGGCTGAAACTCCCACGTACACTCATGGTTTTTTGCACGAGTGAATTTTTACGTATATGACCTTTTTTACCCCACCATTAAGGCAGCGTTACGTCCCTTTTGGGGGAGTTGGTAGGGCTAAGATACAGTATTGTTCTCAGGCCACAGTCTTTGGTCATTGATGCATACTTTGTGGTATGCCACATTGTTCTGGCCCCTCTTCGATATCTTTGACATGTAGGACTCTAGGAGCTCTTATGTTCAGGGGTGGGACTTTTCCGCGAATCCGCAGATTTCCGCGGACACAACTTACGAATTCCGCTGGAGTAATCTATTTTTCCGCGTCCCATTTCATCACAGTATCTATAACTTGTTGACTGAATGATATAGAGAGAAGTGAAGATGGAACAGAACACTGGAGGCTTGAGAGTTAAATTGTGCTGACTAAAAACTCCTGATAACTAATAGTAATTTTGAGCTTCAATGCATTGGGGCGTCACTTGGATCATACTATTGCCAGTATTGGATTATGGATACATGGTTCATTACATAAGTATGCACCATTACAATGTTACCATGGTTGTGTGAAAGTGTGTTTTTTGAGTCACTTGAGAAAAAGTGACTCTATGTAATCGGTCAGTGTTAGTCTGTCCGGCCGGCCGTCCGGCCGGCCGTCCGTAGACACCACCTTAACGTTGGACTTTTCTCGGAAACTATCAAAGCGATCGGGCTCATATTTTGTTTAGTCGTGACCTCCAATGACCTCTACACTTTAACGATGGTTTCGTTGACCTTTGACCTTTTTCAAGGTCACAGGTCAGCGTCAAAGGAAAAATTAGACATTTTATATCTTTGACAAAGTTCATCGGATGTGATTGAAACTTTGTAGGATTATTCTTTACATCAAAGTATTTACATCTGTAGCCTTTTACGAACGTTATCAGAAAAACAAGGGAGATAACTAGCCTTTTCTGTTCGGCAACACACAACTTAACGTTGGGCTTTTCTCGGAAACTATAAAAGTGACCGGGCTCAAATTTTATGTGAACGTGACTCATTGTGTTGTGAATAGCAATTTCTTCCTGTCCATCTGATGCCTCATATAATATTCAGAACTGCGAAAGTGACTCGATCGAGCGTTTGCTCTTCTTGTTGTTTGGTTGTTTTTATTTTTTTATTTTTTTTTATTTTTATTTTTAATTTTTTTATTTTAGTCTCGGAATGCACCAGATTGCACATATTTTAATGTACCATTTAAAAAAAAATGCGGGGATTTCCTCTTTTTTCATCACAAGAGAGTCCTGATGTTTAAATAATTTATTTCGTAACCAGGCAATTTTGACCTGTATATATATAATTCCAGTTCAGGTCTAATTGACAAACAGTATTCTCAGTCTGGGAACAACACTGGATGACTAAGAAAGAAGATGGCTTTTGCGAATGCGATGCCAGTTTCTGTATGACTATGAAGAATATTCTGATTTAGGTTCACTGTTTAGCTCTGTGTGAGGTTCACTGAATGAATCTCAAAATGTTTACTCTTCTTTCGGTATCACCGTATGTGATGTCACTTCTACAGGGCTATTTCTGAAGTATGCGCTACGTTTGAAAGTTTGTTTGAGAAGAACAGTTCTGAAGAGACTTTGTTCAGTTGATGCCAGTTCCAGCGTTGTAGTCAATGTTAAGCGTGCCCATGCTATAACCTTGCCGAGCCGCTCAGCACAGAGATTGTGACTCTGCCATCTAAATGGAATGTTAGGGCAATGTAACTGTCAGGCAAAAAATATTCTAACGCAGTGTTCTGATCAGTTAGAGATTGTTACTGTTTTGTTTTCTCCAGATTCACAATTCAACGTATGGTGTGTCGCTGTCGCCAAACATGAACCACTTAACCACTATGCAGGTGCAGATGCTCAGACACCCACAGCACATGAAAAGGGTCAGTATATGTGTGCTTCCTATACCTTCACTAGTTTTGGAGTAACTGCACACCACCAGTAAGAGAAAAGGAAAGAAAATCAAATTGTTAAACAAATGATGAAGTGAAAAAGAAGGGTGCCTTTACCCAAGTGATGCCAGTTTCTGTGTATCAGTAGAATTATTTCCTTCAAAACTATAATTTTACGATTAAACGCACATACACATGCACTCTTTGTAGTCTCTGCCAAACGCCTATATACAAGTTTTTGGTTGGCCTCTGACGTCACATGATGGAAAAGAGGGAAATCCAATGTTCAGTGAAACATGGGGTGTTTTCTCTATTACAGGTCCTGTCACTGTTGGAACAGGATAGTACAAGGCTGGAGCACCTCATGCAGTGGGACGAGAAGGAGACGCTGTTCTGGGAATGGATGGTGAGAGGAACTCAAAGAGTGCTGCATCTTCTTATACCCTGGAACCCCCCTTTTAAGACCCCCAGTTTTAAGACCCCCAGTTTTAAGACCCCCAGTTTTAAGATCCCCAGTTTTTAGACGTTTTAAGACCCCCAGTTTTAAGACCCCCAGTTTTAAGACCCCCAGTTTTAAGACCCCCAGTTTTAAGACCCCCAGTTTTAAGACCCCCAGTTTTAAGACCCCCAGTTTGTAGACCCCCAGTTTTTAGACCCCCAGTTTTTAGACCCCCAGTTTTAAGACCCCCAGTTTTTAGACCCCCAGTTTTTAGACCCCCAGTTTGTAGACCCCCAGTTTGTAGACCCCCAGTTTTAAAACCCCCAGTTTTAAGACCCCCAGTTTTTAGACCCCCAGTTTTAAGACCCCCAGTTTTTAGACCCCCAGTTTGTAGACCCCCAGTTTTAAGACCCCCAGTTTTAAGACCCCCAGTTTTTAGACCCCCAGTTTTTAGACCCCCAGTTTTAAGACCCCCAGTTTTAAGACCCCCAGTTTTAAGACCCCCAGTTTTTAGACCCCCAGTTTTTAGACCCCCAGTTTTAAGACCCCTAGTTTTAAGACCTCCAGTTTTTAGACCCCCAGTTTTAAGACCCCCAGTTTTAAGACCCCCAGTTTTAGCCCTCTCCCCTTTTTAGACGTTTTTTCAAACTTTCTGTTCATAATCTACATTTACCCATATTTTCAGACTCCCTCCTTTTAGGACAGTAGACATGTCCTTCTAAGGTTGTCTGTCTGTCTGTCTGTCTGTCTGTCTGTGACAGTTAGTCTGTAGGTGGATATTTTTATTTTTGGTTGTTTCAGATTACCCATGTCAGATGTACATCGTTTAAAGAAGAGGGTGTTGGTGTTCTGTAGCGTGTGTTTGTGTGTGTTTTACATCTCTTCACATCATCACCTATCCTGAAATGATACTGATCTGCATTCCAGGAGAGCGTGCTAGAGCTGAAACTGCAGCATGTCAGAGAGGGGGGCGACAGTGCTGGAGCTGACAGCGACAGTGTCAACACCAACACCTGCGCCACACGGACCGTCTTTCTTGAGGTTCCGCCCACCATTGGCTCTGACATTGCGGAGTCTCGGCGAAACCTCATGAACATGATCCTGCACTATGAGTCTGCCATAGAAAGACTTGAGGATCTTTGGGCAACTAAGGTGAGAATTGGGAGTGCATACTTATGCACATGTGCATGCAGTTTGTACATGAAATGTTTTTAGGATTTGTGTGTTGATAGGCGACAGGCCAAAGTCTTGCTTGTTACCTTCATGGTTCACAAACGAAAAAGAATGGAAGGACATAGAAATGTCACTTTGATAGTGGAGTTAATTGAAATATCTTTCTTTTGAGTAAAGTACTATTATAGGCGAGCCAGTATTATGTGTGGAACAAGTGAAAGTTTAATTCAAAGTAATCAGTGCTTTGTCTGTCAGTCTGCCCGTCTCTCAATAACTCCAGTCCATTGTTCAATTGTCTCCCTTTCCTCTAGCGTTCAACAGTGTCAGAGTGGGAGCTGGACAAGCTTCTCGGCGACATCAACACAGAAATCTCTCAGCTCCAGTCCTGTCTGGGCCAGGCGCCCAAGGAGAACACAGTCCCACCACCTGGACGTCCCCGGCTGACGTTGGTGAAGAACAAGGGTGGGAGTCGTGCACCGGTCAAAGTCTCCAACGCTGTGGCAGCCACCAGTCATGGCAGGGACAGTGCAGAGGTGCGTAGCGGTCATGGTGTGCAATCTTGTGGATAAAGCCTTAAATTAAGTAGACCAAGTCGACTAGGCAAAGTATACTTGGCGAAGCTGGACTCACAGAGATTTAGCACTGAGTTTTCGGTACAAAGCGTAGTCTTGGCGAAGTTGACTTGAGGCTCATTTGAGCACTGCCTTTACCCTAGGGGCCGGGGCAGCTCATTTGAGCACTGCCTTTACCCAAGGGGCCGGGGCAGCTCATTTGAGCACTGCCTTTACCCTAGGGGCCGGGGCAGCTCATTTGAGCACTGCCTTTACCCTAGGGGCCGGGGCAGCTCATTTGAGCACTGCCTTTACCCTAGGGGCCGGGGCAGCTCATTTGAGCACTGCCTTTACCCTAGGGGCCGGGGCAGCTCATTTGAGCACTGCCTTTACCCTGGGGGCCTGGTAGCTCAGTGGGTAAAGCAAGGGACTTGTGATCCTAGGGTTACTGGTTCCAATCCAGGCCGGGATGTACACGGGTCAACTTTATGTGCAGACTCTGAGATGGTATCTATGTCGCACCCCCTTGTCACCACAGCGGCACTCAATCATTTTGCCATTAGTGAAGGTGGCTGATTACACCTAAACACACACAAACCTAGGTAGCAAGACGCTTGTTGCTGCTAGCTTTCCACTGGGGGAAGCGACCCAAATTGCCCAGCAATGGGATAAGAAAGTAAAGTAAAGTAAAGTCAATGAAACCCCTCAGTGCTACGGATAACAGTTGATGCTGTTGTGAAAAAGTCTTCACCATTCACATGCCCACCACCAACCTCCCCCAAATTATCAGCTACCTGAAAACTTAATTTTGGGAAGGTTAGTACAGTATTCATGCATCCAAAAATGGAGTGGTGAAGTTTTAGGGAACGACTTCTACCCTTGAAGATCAAGATCTGTACAAGATCCGTGTTTGATTGATTGAAAACTTTTTTAAAAATGCAAACACTTTATTTTCATTAAATTGATTGTGTCTACTCTGTGTTTTTATCTTTTATTTAGGAGTCAACAGTATCTGTGCATGATGAGATCGGCCGCTTGCAGCAGGAAGCGGACATGCTGGAGAAAGAACTGAAAGACATGCGGCGAGACTGTCTGCACAAGCTGAACAGGATTGTGAGCGCTTCACCCAACACTGTCTGCATCATGCCGCCACAGCTACGCAAACTGTGTCGCTGATTGTAGGAATACAAGACTGTGGAACAAGCTGGCAGTGATAGAGAGAGAGAGAGGAGGGGGGGGAGGAGGAGAGAGAGAGAGAGTGGGGGGGGGGGGGAAGGAAGGAGAGAGAGTGAGTGAGTGAGTGAGTGAGAGTGAGTGAGTGAGTGAGTGAGTGAGTGAGTGAGTGAGTGAGTGAGTGAGTGTTACAGGGATAGAGAGGGAGGGAGAGGGAGAAAAAGAAAGAGAGAGATTGAATTACATGGACAGCCAGTGTGACTCTTTGGGTGCCTGTAGTTTTGCGTTCAAGATGCAGAAACTGTGTTGGTGGTCTTGAAAAACAAGACTACCACAAGCTGGCAGTGACAGAGGGAATTACACAGGCAGCATGGGTCAATGTGCGAGGGGCAGAAACTGTGTTTGTGATCTCGGGGATACACAAGACTGCTGAACAAACTGGCAGTGAGAGAGAGAGTAATTATATAAATCTTCTTCTTGTCGTTCGCTGTTAGATCGTCAGTCCGGACTGCAGGGCGAAACGTGCTGTCCTCTCCAAGTCCTCACTGGGGCCGCATAGCTTCTTTTGTAGCGCTGTCTCCTCTGGCCAGATGGTGTCCCTCAGAGCACTGTGGTATGGACAAGCCTGCAGGAATAGAATGGGTGAAAGTGTACGTGCGACTCTTAAAAGCCTACATTGTGGCGTTTGAGATGCATAAACTATGTTGGTGATCATGGGAAAACAAGGCTGCTGAACAGTGATAAGTGATAAACAGAGTGAGAGAAAATTACACAGAAGGAGTGTAACTGAAATTGTGAGACTCTTTAAATGTCTGTATTTTGGCATATGGGGTGTATAAACTGTATTCTACAAAGTGAGTTGGTCACTGCTGAAACAAAACTGCTATATGAGGTAGCTGCCACACAGAGTGAGAATTACATAGAGTGTGACTGCATGTGCGACTCTTTAAATGTACCTTTTTAGGCATAAGAGGAGCAGAAGCTCACTTTGATAACTGCTGAACTGTATTTGCTAACGTATTGGAAAAACAATAGACAGGCAGCTGTAGCAGCTATTTTGTTCATCGTAGACCAGTATTATTCCTGGAGGACAAAAGATCAGTTGGACCTGGATTGAAAATATATATGGGTCTAAATGTCCTTGCTTTGTCCGCTTGGTAGCACAATTGATGGTTAGAAGATCTCATACGTGATCAAAGCTATTGGACGCTTGACCGGACATCGGTCAGACCAATTCATCAGATCAGAAAACTATGTGTCAGTGACCGAAGACCATGGCCATGGATCAGCACTGGGAGAGACGTTGGATATGCTCTGTCGTAGCCCTCAAAAACTGGATATTGTCTGAGTCAAGCTTTCACAGTCATGATGGTGATACAAGATCCCTATGTATGTTACGCATCCGTGAGAATGTAAACTATTTTCAGAGTAATCTGAACTAACCAAACTTTACGATGCCAAGTTCGAATAAAGACAGGGTAATGAAAATTGTGGATGCACATTTGGCGTTGTGGCAGAGTGGACACACACACTGTATCTTCTTCTTCTTCGCTTGTTCAGACTACCACTCCTGTGGCGCGTACGAATGCCACCGTCTTCAGAGCTGCCAGGTCGCCAAACAGCTTCTCCTGCAGTGGTGGTCTCATTTGGCCATGCAATATGTTTTGTATCCTCCTGCAGCGAGTGGTCGTGCAGTAGGTGTGCATGCGCTGTTGTCGTGGGTGCAGTGTACGTGACTGGAGCAAACAAAGTTTACTCCATGCTGAGTACTGTCAAGTTGGGGGGGGGGGGGGGGGGGTGGGGGGGCTGCCTTGTGCCCTGCAAAGCTGAACACAATCGTGGAAGGCACAAAATAGAGGGATACAGTGAAGACTCCCTTTAAAGACACACATCTCCCCCCCCCCCCCCCCCCCCCCCCCCCCCCCTCCCCACTTTAACCCTTAGGCTGGTTGTCGCGACATATGTCGCGCTACTTTACGTATACTGTCGCCTGGTTGTTACGACATATGTTGCGCTACTGGCTCAGTCTGTTTGGTCGGTTCAGATTACCTCCCATGGATGCGAAAACCTTTATGACCGTTTTTCTTTATTTTTCTCTCTGTTGATTCACCAGTGGCTATGTAACATGTGTTACAGAATTGCACCAGTGTAAGGGTTAAGACTCACTCCCTTTTAGGACCCAGTTTTCTAAGCTTCTCAGTTAATAACCTCTGTAAATTTACTCCCAATAAGAGACTCCCTCCTTTTTAAGACTCCCTCCTTTTTAAGACCTGATTTTCTGAGATTTTGGGAGGTCTTAAAAGGCGGGTTCCACTGTATGTGGGATGTGAATGACACGTCTCTTGCCACTAAACTCTGACAGTCCTCACTGTATGTGGGATGTGAATGACACGTCTCTTGCCACTAAACTCTTGACAGTCCTCACTGTATGTGGGATGTGAATGACACGTCTCTTGCCACTAAACTCTGACAGTCCTCACTGTATATGGGATGTCAATGACACGTCTCTTGCCACTAAACTCTGACAGTCCACTGTATATGGGATGTGAATGACACGTCTCTTGCCACTAAACTCTGACAGTCCACTGTATATGGGATGTCAATGACACGTCTCTTGCCACTAAACTCTGACAGTCCTCACTGTATGTGGGATGTGAATGACACGTCTCTTGCCACTAAACTCTGACAGTCTTCACTGTATATGGGATGTCAATGACACGTCTCTTGCCACTAAACTCTGACAGTCCTCACTGTATGTGGGATGTGAATGACACGTCTCTTGCCACTAAACTCTGACAGTCCTCTGTATATGGGATGTGAATGACACGTCTCTTGCCACTAAACTCTGACCGGCCACTGTATGTGGGATGTGAATGACACGTCTCTTGCCACTAAACTCTGACAGTCCTCACTGTATGTGGGATGTGAATGACATGTCTCTTGCCACTAAACTCTGACAGTCCTCTGTATATGGGATGTGAATGACACGTCTCTTGCCACTAAACTCTGACAGTCCTCACTGTATGTGGGATGTGAATGACACGTCTCTTGCCACTAAACTCACAGTCCTCACTGTATGTGGGATGTGAATGACACATCTCTTGCCACTAAACTCTGACAGTCCTCACTGTATATGGGATGTGAATGACACGTCTCTTGCCACTAAACTCTGACAGTCCACTGTATATGGGATGTGAATGACACGTCTCTTGCCACTAAACTCTGACAGTCCTCACTGTATGTGGGATGTGAATGACACGTCTCTTGCCACTAAACTCTGACAGTCCACTGTATGTGGGATGTGAATGACACGTCTCTTGCCACTAAACTCTGACAGTCCTCACAGTATATGGGATGTGAATGACACGTCTCTTGCCACTAAACTCTGACAGTCCACTGTATGTGGGATGTGAATGACACGTCTCTTGCCACTAAACTCTGACAGTCCTCACTGTATATGGGATGTGAATGACACGTCTCTTGCCACTAAACTCTGACAGTCCTCACTGGATATGGGATGTGAATGACACGTCTCTTGCCACTAAACTCTGACAGTCCTCACTGTATATGGGATGTGAATGACACGTCTCTTGCCACTAAACTCTGACAGTCCTCACTGGATATGGGATGTGAATGACACGTCTCTTGCCACTAAACTCTGACAGTCCTCACTGTATATGTGATGTGAATGACACGTCTCTTGCCACTAAACTCTGACAGTCCTCACTGTATGTGGGATGTGAATGACACGTCTCTTGCCACTAAACTCACAGTCCTCACTGTATGTGGGATGTGAATGACACATCTCTTGCCACTAAACTCTGACAGTCCTCACTGTATATGGGATGTGAATGACACGTCTCTTGCCACTAAACTCTGACAGTCCACTGTATATGGGATGTGTATGACACGTCTCTTGCCACTAAACTCTGACAGTCCTCACTGTATGTGGGATGTGAATGACACGTCTCTTGCCACTAAACCCTGACAGTCCACTGTATGTGGGATGTGAATGACACGTCTCTTGCCACTAAACTCTGACAGTCCTCACTGTATGTGGGATGTGAATGACACGTCTCTTGCCACTAAACTCTGACAGTCCTCACTGTATGTGGGATGTGAATGACACGTCTCTTGCCACTAAACTCTGACAGTCCTCACTGTATATGGGATGTGAATGACACGTCTCTTGCCACTAAACTCTGACAGTCCTCACTGGATATGGGATGTGAATGACACATCTCTTGCCACTAAACTCTGACAGTCCTCACTGTATATGGGATGTGAATGACACGTCTCTTGCCACTAAACTCTGACAGTCCTCACTGTATGTGGGATGTGAATGACACGTCTCTTGCCACTAAACTCTGACAGTCCTCACTGTATATGGGATGTGAATGACACGTCTCTTGCCACTAAACTCTGACAGTCCTCACTGTATGTGGGATGTGAATGACACGTCTCTTGCCACTAAACTCTGACAGTCCTCACTGTATGTGGGATGTGAATGACACGTCTCTTGCCACTAAACTCTGACAGTCCTCACTGTATGTGGGATGTGAATGACACGTCTCTTGCCACTAAACTCTGACAGTCCTCACTGTATGTGGGATGTGAATGACACGTCTCTTGCCACTAAACTCTGACAGTCCTCACTGTATATGGGATGTGAATGACACGTCTCTTGCCACTAAACTCTGACAGTCCTCACTGGATATGGGATGTGAATGACACGTCTCTTGCCACTAAACTCTGACAGTCCTCACTGTATGTGGGATGTGAATGACACGTCTCTTGCCACTAAACTCTGACAGTCCTCACTGTATGTGGGATGTGAATGACACGTCTCTTGCCACTAAACTCTGACAGTCCTCACTGTATATGGGATGTGAATGACACGTCTCTTGCCACTAAACTCTGACAGTCCTCACTGTATGTGGGATGTGAATGACACGTCTCTTGCCACTAAACTCTGACAGTCCTCACTGTATGTGGGATGTGAATGACACGTCTCTTGCCACTAAACTCTGACAGTCCTCACTGTATGTGGGATGTGAATGACACGTCTCTTGCCACTAAACTCTGACAGTCCTCACTGTATGTGGGATGTGAATGACACGTCTCTTGCCACTAAACTCTGACAGTCCTCACTGTATGTGGGATGTGAATGACATGTCTCTTGCCACTAAACTCTGACAGTCCTCACTGTATGTGGGATGTGAATGACACGTCTCTTGCCACTAAACTCTGACAGTCCTCACTGTATATGGGATGTGAATGACACATCTCTTGCCACTAAACTCTTGACAGTCCTCACTGTATGTGGGATGTGAATGACACGTCTCTTGCCACTAAACTCTGACAGTCCTCACTGTATATGGGATGTGAATGACATGTCTCTTGCCACTAACTCTGACAGTCCACTGTATATGGGATGTGAATGACACGTCTCTTGCCACTAAACTCTGACAGTCCTCACTGTATATGGGATGTGAATGACATGTCTCTTGCCACTAAACTCTGACAGTCCTCACTGTATGTGGGATGTGAATGACACGTCTCTTGCCACTAAACTCTGACAGTCCTCACTGTATGTGGGATGTGAATGACACGTCTCTTGCCACTAAACTCTGACAGTCCTCACTGTATGTGGGATGTGAATGACACGTCTCTTGCCACTAAACTCTGACAGTCCTCACTGTATGTGGGATGTGAATGACACGTCTCTTGCCACTAAACTCTGACAGTCCTCACTGTATGTGGGATGTGAATGACACGTCTCTTGCCACTAAACTCTGACAGTCCTCACTGTATGTGGGATGTGAATGACACGTCTCTTGCCACTAAACTCTGACAGTCCTCACTGTATGTGGGATGTGAATGACACGTCTCTTGCCACTAAACTCTGACAGTCCTCACTGTATGTGGGATGTGAATGACACGTCTCTTGCCACTAAACTCTGACAGTCCTCACTGTATGTGGGATGTGAATGACACGTCTCTTGCCACTAAACTCTGACAGTCCTCACTGTATGTGGGATGTGAATGACACGTCTCTTGCCACTAAACTCTTGACAGTCCTCACTGTATGTGGGATGTGAATGACACGTCTCTTGCCACTAAACTCTGACAGTCCTCACTGTATGTGGGATGTGAATGACACGTCTCTTGCCACTAAACTCTGACAGTCCTCACTGTATGTGGGATGTGAATGACACGTCTCTTGCCACTAAACTCTGACAGTCCTCACTGTATGTGGGATGTGAATGACACGTCTCTTGCCACTAAACTCTGACAGTCCTCACTGTATGTGGGATGTGAATGACACGTCTCTTGCCACTAAACTCTGACAGTCCTCACTGTATGTGGGATGTGAATGACACGTCTCTTGCCACTAAACTCTGACAGTCCTCACTGTATGTGGGATGTGAATGACACGTCTCTTGCCACTAAACTCTGACAGTCCTCACTGTATGTGGGATGTGAATGACACGTCTCTTGCCACTAAACTCTGACAGTCCTCACTGTATGTGGGATGTGAATGACACGTCTCTTGCCACTAAACTCTGACAGTCCTCACTGTATGTGGGATGTGAATGACACGTCTCTTGCCACTAAACTCTTGACAGTCCTCACTGTATGTGGGATGTGAATGACACGTCTCTTGCCACTAAACTCTGACAGTCCTCACTGTATGTGGGATGTGAATGACACGTCTCTTGCCACTAAACTCTGACAGTCCTCACTATATGTGGGATGTGAATGACACGTCTCTTGCCACTAAACTCTGACAGTCCTCACTGTATGTGGGATGTGAATGACACGTCTCTTGCCACTAAACTCTGACAGTCCTCACTGTATGTGGGATGTGAATGACACGTCTCTTGCCACTAAACTCTGACAGTCCTCACTGTATGTGGGATGTGAATGACACGTCTCTTGCCACTAAACTCTGACAGTCCTCACTGTATGTGGGATGTGAATGACACGTCTCTTGCCACTAAACTCTGACAGTCCTCACTGTATGTGGGATGTGAATGACACGTCTCTTGCCACTAAACTCTGACAGTCCTCACTGTATGTGGGATGTGAATGACACGTCTCTTGCCACTAAACTCTGACAGTCCTCACTGTATGTGGGATGTGAATGACACGTCTCTTGCCACTAAACTCTGACAGTCCTCACTGTATGTGGGATGTGAATGACACGTCTTTTGCCACTAAACTCTGACAGTCCTCACTGTATGTGGGATGTGAATGACACGTCTCTTGCCACTAAACTCTGACAGTCCTCACTGTATGTGGGATGTGAATGACACGTCTCTTGCCACTAAACTCTGACAGTCCTCACTGTATGTGGGATGTGAATGACACGTCTCTTGCCACTAAACTCTGACAGTCCTCACTGTATGTGGGATGTGAATGACACGTCTCTTGCCACTAAACTCTTGACAGTCCTCACTGTATGTGGGATGTGAATGACACGTCTCTTGCCACTAAACTCTTGACAGTCCTCACTGTATGTGGGATGTGAATGACACGTCTCTTGCCACTAAACTCTGACAGTCCTCACTGTATGTGGGATGTGAATGACACGTCTCTTGCCACTAAACTCTGACAGTCCTCACTGTATGTGGGATGTGAATGACACGTCTCTTGCCACTAAACTCTGACAGTCCTCACTGTATATGGGATGTGAATGACACGTCTCTTGCCACTAAACTCTGACAGTCCTCACTGTATGTGGGATGTGAATGACACGTCTCTTGCCACTAAACTCTGACAGTCCTCACTGTATGTGGGATGTGAATGACACGTCTCTTGCCACTAAACTCTGACAGTCCTCACTGTATGTGGGATGTGAATGACACGTCTCTTGCCACTAAACTCTTGACAGTCCTCACTGTATGTGGGATGTGAATGACACGTCTCTTGCCACTAAACTCTGACAGTCCTCACTGTATGTGGGATGTGAATGACACGTCTCTTGCCACTAAACTCTGACAGTCCTCACTGTATGTGGGATGTGAATGACACGTCTCTTGCCACTAAACTCTGACAGTCCTCACTGTATATGGGATGTGAATGACACGTCTCTTGCCACTAAACTCTGACAGTCCTCACTGTATGTGGGATGTGAATGACACGTCTCTTGCCACTAAACTCTGACAGTCCACTGTATATGGGATGTGAATGACACGTCTCTTGCCACTAAACTCTGACAGTCCTCACTGTATATGGGATGTGAATGACACATCTCTTGCCACTAAACTCTTGACAGTCCTCACTGTATGTGGGATGTGAATGACACGTCTCTTGCCACTAAACTCTTGACAGTCCTCACTGTATGTGGGATGTGAATGACACGTCTCTTGCCACTAAACTCTGACAGTCCTCACTGTATGTGGGATGTGAATGACACGTCTCTTGCCACTAAACTCTGACAGTCCTCACTGTATATGGGATGTGAATGACATGTCTCTTGCCACTAAACTCTGACAGTCCTCACTGTATGTGGGATGTGAATGACACGTCTCTTGCCACTAAACTCTGACAGTCCTCACTGTATGTGGGATGTGAATGACACGTCTCTTGCCACTAAACTCTTGACAGTCCTCACTGTATGTGGGATGTGAATGACACGTCTCTTGCCACTAAACTCTGACAGTCCTCACTGTATGTGGGATGTGAATGACACGTCTTTTGCCACTAAACTCTGACAGTCCTCACTGTATGTGGGATGTGAATGACACGTCTCTTGCCACTAAACTCTGACAGTCCTCACTGTATATGGGATGTGAATGACATGTCTCTTGCCACTAAACTCTGACAGTCCTCACTGTATGTGGGATGTGAATGACACGTCTCTTGCCACTAAACTCTTGACAGTCCTCACTGTATGTGGGATGTGAATGACACGTCTCTTGCCACTAAACTCTTGACAGTCCTCACTGTATGTGGGATGTGAATGACACGTCTCTTGCCACTAAACTCTTGACAGTCCTCACTGTATGTGGGATGTGAATGACACGTCTCTTGCCACTAAACTCTGACAGTCCTCACTGTATGTGGGATGTGAATGACACGTCTCTTGCCACTAAACTCTGACAGTCCTCACTGTATATGGGATGTGAATGACATGTCTCTTGCCACTAAACTCTGACAGTCCACTGTATATGGGATGTGAATGACATGTCTCTTGCCACTAAACTCTGACAGTCCTCACTGTATGTGGGATGTGAATGACACGTCTCTTGCCACTAAACTCTGACAGTCCACTGTATATGGGATGTGAATGACACGTCTCTTGCCACTAAACTCTGACAGTCCTCACTGTATATGGGATGTGAATGACACATCTCTTGCCACTAAACTCTGACCGGCCACTGTATGTGGGATGTGAATGACACGTCGCTTGCCACTAAACTCTGACAGTCCTCACTGTATGATCCATGACGCTAATCCTCAAAGCATGAAAACAAATGTTCATTTTTTTTGTTTATTGATTGACTGTGATTCTGATGGCATAATTCAGGGTTACCTTTATTTGCTGTGTATTTTTCCGGACTTTTTTTTATTATTGTGGAATAAGTTTTGTGTCACTCACATGTTTTTTTAAGTTATTTTCAGAGTGATAGTATCAGAAAGCAGTACCATAATTACAACATTCTAATTATCATAATAATGATTTTTTTATGTATCACTCATAACATTTACGATGTTATCAAGACAAACAAACGACGTTAAACACCAAATAAAGAAAGAAAGAATCAAGACAAAAGGAACAGAACAAATTGTCATTTTTGGGGAATGTTGCCAGGAATTTTTTTTTTTCGCTAAATTTGACAAAATAGCCATTAAAGTTTCTGCCGTTTTCCAAAGTTTAAGACAGTCCTTGGCGTTGACAACTTTCCCCCACCAAAAAAACAGTTAAGACAGCTTTGCCTCATCAATGGCTAAGCTTTTTGTGATTTGAAACACATGTTGGGGTTTTGCTGACTCCCTATGCCAAATATCATCCCAGACTTTTTAACATCAGTGGTAAATGTTTCAAGTAAGACTATTTATGCAAGACTCCCTACCTAATTTGATTATGTGCACACAAAAAGAAATTGTCACTGATAACATTTAAAAAGAGATATTACCACTCACCATATCTGCATTCCTCTGCAGGAAGAGAGCTACCCAGATGATTGTCATAGATCTTTAAAGCCTGTATGTACTTAACTGGGCAAAGTCGACAACACCAAGTAATACTTCGTGAAGCTGGCCACGCAGAGCTTTAGCACTGATTTTTTTTGTAAAAAGACTTTTGGAAGTTGACTTCGGGCTCAATGGAGGACCACCTTAACAAATACTGTGAGACTGCTGAGCATCACATACTGTGAGACTGCTGAGCATCACATACTGTGAGACTGCTGAGCATCACATACTGAAAGGGACAGCTACTGATTCTGCTTTTGTTCCCACAGGTATGGAGACTATTACATTATTCACATTATGAATTTTGTGTCTAGCCTTTTGCTGACTCAGTTAAAAAGTTGATATTATTATTTTCTCCACAACCACTGATTGTACAAGGACGTTTATAGATTTATTTTTATTATAAGTTTTAGGTATTTCCTGGCGTCACTTTTTCCGCAATCCTGAAAAAGTTTGGCGTATGTGCATGGCTTTAAAGGTTATTTTGTGATTTGAAAGAGTTTTTAACATCAGCCAATCCCAAACAATATCCCCGTTGCAGGATAAACTTAACATTGTTACTGTACAGTTGGCTTTTTTCTGTGATGAATGATACTTATTTTAAAGAACTGTAACTGATACAGCATTCTGCATTCCCTCCCTTTGGTATGAATAAGTGTGATATCTTAAGGTTGACAGCCTTTGGTTTCTGAAGCCCATAATTTATAAATGTTTCATTGAAACTCATTCCATGCTTTGTGATCATTATCATGATTGGGGCAAGAAATAGCTCAGTCGATTGCAGCGCTGGCTTTAAAACCAGTTGTCGCTATCGGTGTGGGTTCGATCCCAACGTTCGGCGAGGGATTTATTTCCCATTGTCAACTTTGTGTAGACTCTTATCGGTGTCCGAACACCCCCGTGTGTAGACTCTTATCGGTGTCCGAACACCCCCGTGTGTAGACTCATCGGTGTCCGAACACCCCCATGTGTAGACTCTTATCGGTGTCCGAACACCCCCGTGTGTAGACTCTTATCGGTGTCCGAACACCCCCGTGTGCACGCATGCACACAATAAAGAAGCCAAGTTCAAAGCGAAAATCTCAGGGCTTGGAAACTTGAAGGCACACATGCACGGAGAGAAAAAAAGGGTAGCATCGAACTGTATGGCAGCTCGTTTTTCCCAGTGAGAAAGATCAAGCCTGAATTTCCCGTGAGGGTAACCCCGCAGGACCAAATGAAATCTTATCCTGTTTCTTAGACAAGTATTTGCCATACGGGGTCGACACTCCCTGCTCCTTTTCACTTACCCTGCCAGGAGGACTGCCTTCACTTTGCGAAAGCTTAATTAAATGTCTTTAAATAGGCAAAGAAAGAGCACTGTTTGCGACCGTTAGTTTCTGTTATTTCTAGTGAGTTACTTCCCTTGTTTGTGTATGTGAAGAACATTACTAGCCGTTGCATCATAGATGGTGCTCCTGTCTTTCCACCAGGTGATGCTTCTTGACTTCTTTTTGTTTCCAATATCCGAGAGAGGCAGCGCCCTGAAGCACATTCACTCACTTTGATTTAATTAATAACCATACTTGGGGTGCGTTTTCGCGGGCATCTAGAATAAGGTACAGTGGATTCCCCAGATTCTTTAGATTTTTCAAATTTGCCAGAAACTCCCCTCAAACGGTGATATCAATGGTATCCGTTTAACTTGCCCGACAACTGAATTTACTTGTCCAGGGCATTCCGGCAACCCCAGATTGTCAAACCCTTCTAAGGAAGTTGTGATCATAAAAAAATTCATTACCATCAACATTATGACATGATGACATCTAAGTTTACTTACCCCAGGCAATCTGGCAGCGGTGGTTGTCAAAGCCTACCTGCTTAGGATGTTGTGATCATCAAATAACATCAGCTGCTTCTAACGCTCTAACAGCTTCATATTGATGTCCTGAGAAAGGTTTGTTTGTGTGTTAATTTGTTTGGGACAAGCATCACCAAATGAAGTTGTGTCAGTGCATGCAATCTTTTATTTTGTAATTGCTCTGAATTTGAAGCATTTTGTGATGTGACTAAATCGTATCACCATGCATGCAATCAGTGAGTTTGATTTGTTTTTATTTTGTTGTGTTGTTAGTATTTTGTTACTTTTTCAACACATTGTTTCTAGTCTTTTAAAAGTAAATTTATACTTGAGACAAAAGTTTGTTTGTGGTCAACTGACATTGTATATGTTTGTGTGTGTGCACTTATATATATATATCATGATTGAGTACAAAATTCACTCACACACACACACACTAACACACACACTCTCTCTCTCTCTCTCTCTCTCTCTCTCTCTCTCTCTCTCTCTCTCTCTCTCTCTCTCTCTCTCTCTCTCTCTCTCTCTCTCAAGAGTAGACAAACTTCAGAGGAAAATATCCAAACACTAATCTGATCAGGGAAAGATGAAGAATCTGTTAAATTGTACAGTTGTTTAATGCTCATAATACAGACGATCCTGTAACACTTGCTTTGACAGCATGTGAAATTGGGCCTGAAAGTCCTGCCAGATAAGAAAAATAAACATGATACCGGTGCTGTTGAGAGATAAGCTGCAAACGAAGACAATTAACAATTTAACAGAATTGTGCGTCTCTTAAAAGCAAACAGTACAAAAGTATGATCAAACAAAACAATAAAGCAACCAAATCTCATGCTGTGGTATGTGGTTGTACATTTGCTTGTTTTTACCAGTGGAGATCAATTTTAGGTATGTGTGTATATCATTATATGTAAATTTGTTTGTGTGTATGAACTAGCATAGTTTATGGGCAATTTTTTTATTCTATTCACTGCTGCTTAAGCTGACTATTTAGAATACCCGTATTTATTCATTTAAAACAGCATGGTTTGCGCCCAATAACAAAAAGCAGTAAATCAGTTGTCTAGAGCCTAGAACCATACCCCGCCCTTAGGCCTATTTGTAGAAAAATTGCACTCAAAACTAAACACTAGGCCTCGTCCGAACGTTCGAACATCAAGCACAGCCCAAACAGTCCACTTTATTATCTAACGACATACACTGTAGGATACAGCTTTACACTCGTTGCTTTTTCAAATAGTGAACAGCTCGCTTTCGCTTGCAGTTCAATATTTAAAAAAAACTAAAAGCTCGTGTAAATCTGGTACGACACAGCAAGCCATGTAGTATTCTCTATATCTAAAACAAAAACTACTCGTATCACCAAGGGAGATAAATCTCCTCAAATGACACATAATTGAAAAGGGAGTTAATCTGGTACTTCTGTGTACAGTTTCTGATTTTGGACGCTGTATAGATGGTAACAAGGACCCCCTCCTTCCTTTCCAACATTCAAGTACCCTGCCTAGACAACCTATCGGCTTGTACCCTGCCTAGACAACCTATCGGCTTGTACCCTGCCTAGACAACCTATCGGCTTGTACCCTGCCTAGACAACCTATCGGCTTGTACCCTGCCTAGACAACCTATCGGCTTGTACCCTGCCTAGACAACCTATCGGCTTAACAAATCTTGAGAGTAACAAGGACATTTATGGGAAATCGGAATTCCTCTGCTGTAACCGCGTGCATATGAGTAGCACATGGACCAATCGCTGGGTAATGCCAGAGATTGTTCCAGCCAGCTTAGCGTGGATGATTTCCCCTTGACCTCGTTCGGTCACTCTTTTCTTTGTCTACCTACAGACAACATCATTTTTGCTCTGTCTCTACTTTTGACTTATCCTTCGTCTTTTCCCTAAAACTATTTTTAATTACTATTTAGTAAGGCACAGGGGCGATCCGCTCAACATCTTAAAGATCCGACCAGGCTCAGTTTTACATGCGATAAGACAATTGGACACACACCAAAACAATGAATGTGCAGCGTCTGTACTTTCTGTGCACAGTGGAAATTTCTTTTTGAATGTATCTCTTTACTGACACTGGTGTCAATCGGTGAAATTAATTCACACAAAATACATTCTCAGTCCTGCACAGGAAGCAGTCCGGATGTTTATCCTATTGTGGAGGGATGGTCTTATCCTATTGTGGAGGGATGGTCTTATCCTATTGTGGAGAGATGGTCTTATCCTATTGTGGAGGGATGGTCTTATCCTATTGTGGAGGGATGGTCTTATCCTATTTTGGAGGGATGGTCTTATCCTATTGTGGAGAGATGGTCTTATCCGATGGAGAGATGGTCTTATCCAATGGAGAGATGGTCTTATCATATTGTGGAGGGATGATCTTATCCTATTGTGGAGGGATGGTCTTATCCTATTGTGGAGGGATGGTCTTATCCTATTGTGGAGGGATGGTCTTATCCTATTGTGGAGAGATGGTCTTATCCTATTGTGGAGGGATGGTCTTATCCTATTGTGGAGGGATGGTCTTATCATTGTGGAGGGATGGTCTTATCCTATTGTGGAGAGATGGTCTTATCCCCTTGTGGAGGGATGGTCTTATCCTATTGTGGAGGGATGGTCTTATCCTATTGTGGAGGGATGGTCTTATCCTATTGTGGAGAGATGGTCTTATCCAATGGAGAGATGGTCTTATCCGATGGAGAGATGGTCTTATCCAATGGAGAGATGGTCTTATCCAATGGAGAGATGGTCTTATCCAATGGAGAGATGGTCTTATCCAATGGAGAGATGGTCTTATCCAATGGAGAGATGGTCTTATCCAATGGAGAGATGGTCTTATCCAATGGAGAGATGGTCTTATCCAATGGAGAGATGGTCTAATCCTATTGTGGAGGGATGGTCTTATCCTATTGTGGAGGGATGGTCTTATCCTATTGTGGAGGGATGGTCTTATCCTATTGTGGAGGGATGGTCTTATCCTATTGTGGAGAGATGGTCTTATCCTATTGTGGAGGGATGGTCTTATCCTATTGTGGAGGGATGGTCTTATCCTATTGTGGAGAGATGGTCTTATCCGATGGAGAGATGGTCTTATCCTATTGTGGAGGCATGGTCTTATCCCAAGTAGAAGCTTTGGCGAATATGAGACAGGAGCCAAGGTGTTTTCATGGGAAGGACTTTATCTAACGATTACAAGGTTCCTGCATAGATATATATATTATATCTATGGTTCCTGGCAGCTCCACACATAACTCTTTTAGTCCAAGCTAAACTTTGCAACAATATTTCTTCAAAACAATACTTTATTCTTCTTATTTGTTTATGGGTTGACGCTCCCACTATCTTTTACGTGTATGAACATGTTTACCTCGCAACTAAGGCATCCATACGCCGCTTTCGAGGGAATTCTAAACAATACGAATTTCTATACTTGCTGGTGCTGTATTGAAATATAAATGTTGAAGGCGGTAATCTTCAAGAATCGTGTCCAATAGCGGTTGTAAGGCACCACACTTTGCCGCAGAAGACAACCATGGCAGTACATTAACCTGAGCGAGGTAAAATCGTAATGAAAAGGTAGTATTTTGACACTTTGATTTATTCAATAAAGTTTATTTTTGTGCCAAACGGACATAACTACATGAGCTGTTGATGAAGGGAGTTCATTTGGGATACTGTTCTTTGATCTTATCAAATGGGCGATCATAACGAAGCAATGACGGATGTGAACACAAATGCAACACAGAACTCTCTACGATGCTGGTCTCTTTTGGAGGTCCCTCTGTCCCATGCTCTTTTTCAACTCCAAAATTAAACAGAAGTATGCAGAGCTGGTTGCCGTTTAAGGTCAGACTGATATGCAAGACAACCTACTTAAGTTTATTCGGTGACCGAAAAGGAGGGGTCAAAATTAATCATGTAAAATTGGGGGTCAATTTGGTTGCCACGAATGGTAGTCAATTACGACAGTAAATTGCGAAAATGAAACAATTAGTTCTGCGTGGCTTGTATTTCTGACGTAAGCGGCCGACAGAAAGGAATTTATTTTATTTTCACACCTAGTACATGCACCAGACTAATGAAAATAACAGCTATCCCGTCACAACCGCTCTGTTTAATAGACAAACAAACAACACATCTAAAAATCATTTAAAAACAAAACTACTATGACATTTTCTTGATTATTAATGAAGTTAAGACTTTTGAAACTTATACCCCCTGCTGACATCCAGTTATGACATAAGTCTGGTTGACCTTCGCCAACTTAGTTTCAAGGTCACGGCGGAGTCGAATCAGTAGTCCAGGTAAACAATGACAAATGGTCAGTATCCAAACAGGTTTTGGATCTTGTTTTTTAAAACTTTATACACTAATTACATTCCAAAACAATAGTCTGCATGACACCATTTTCGCAGCAAAATTCTAATAATAAAAATGTGTACATTTCTGTTCCCACTATAAAGAAGACCAGCAATCGCAGACAATACTACAACACAGACAATACTACAACACAGACAATACTACAACACAGACAATACTACAACACAGACAATAACTACAACACAGACAATACTACAACACAGACAATACTACAACACAGACAATACTACAACACAGACAATACTACAACACAGACAATAACTACAACACAGACAATACTACAACACAGACAATAACTACAACACAGACAATAACTACAACACAGACAATAACTACAACACAGACAATACTACAACACAGACAATACTACAACACAGACAATAACTACAACACAGACAATACTACAACACAGACAATACTACAACACAGACAATACTACAACACAGACAATAACTATAACACAGACAATACTACAACACAGACAATACTACAACACAGACAATAACTACAACACAGACAATACTACAACACAGACAATAACTACAACACAGACAATACTACAACACAGACAATACTACAACACAGACAATACTACAACACAGACAATAACTACAACACAGACAATACTACAACACAGACACTAACTATAACACAGACAATACTACAACACAGACAATACCACAACACAGACAATACTACAACACAGACAATACTACAACACAGACAATACCACAACACAGACAATACTACAACACAGACAACAATATCTACAACACAGACAACAATATCTACAACACAGACAATAACTACAACACAGACAATAACTACAACACAGACAATACTACAACACAGACAATACTACAACACAGACAATAACTACAACACAGACAATACTACAACACAGACAATACTACAACACAGACAATACTACAACACAGACAATACTACAACACAGACAATACTACAACACAGACAATACTACAACACAGACAATACTACAACACAGACAATAACTATAACACAGACAATACTACAACACAGACAATACTACAACACAGACAATAACTACAACACAGACAATATCTACAACACAGACAATAACTACAACACAGACAATACTACAACACAGACAATACTACAACACAGACAATACTACAACACAGACAATAACTACAACACAGACAATACTACAACACAGACACTAACTATAACACAGACAATAACTACAACACAGACAATATCTACAACACAGACAATACTACAACACAGACAATAACTACAACACAGACAATACTACAACACAGACAATACTACAACACAGACAATAACTACAACACATACAATAACTACAACACAGACAATATCTACAACACAGACAATACTACAACACAGACAATAACTACAACACAGACAATACTACAACACAGACAATAACTACAACACAGACAATAACTACAACACAGACAATAACTATACACATACAGAGCACAAACCGCACGGAGAAGAACTGTCAAGAGCCCAAAACATTGAAATCACTCGCAGCGTCCTCCCAAGTTGGAGCGCACAAAATGTTTGTCGAAAACCTCACACAGACTCTCACTCATCGTGTGCGAGAACTGCCACTGCTCTAACCTTTGCTCATTGTCCGGTCTTGACCCGTGCACACGGGACCTTGAACTTGGCATCGCTTGGGAAGACAGGAAGTCATAGGCGGTGCGGTGATTGATGAAAGGGGATCGGATGTGAGCTTCAGCATCGCTGGAATCGTCGCCGTTATTTCCGTGGTCATTGTGGACGCTGATGGTCTGAATCTGTGGCAGCCGAGCATGTTGATCACGACTTGAAGATCTGCCATCGTCACTGTCGTCCTCATCGTCCGAATCGTTGGGTGCTGTCTGATCGATCTGCTGTCTCTGCTGAGGTCGTCTCCGTCTGTTATTTCTGTTTCGCCTTCGTTGCTTCCTTCTCTCTTCTCGTTGGCGCTGATGGTAGCTTCCTCCTCGCTGCCTGTTGTTGGAGCTACGGTGGCTGACGATCTGGACGAACCCTAAACCACTGTCTCCATTGTCGTCGTTGTTGTCATCATCGTCGTCATCGTCGTCGTCATCATCATTGTCATCGTCATTCTCGTCAGTGTCGTTAATGTCTACTCGTTGTCGGTTCCGATAACGTCTGCCTCGTTGCGGCGCGCGTCTGGCAGTGACTGGGGTATTGTTGTTAGCATCATCGTCGACGTCGTCATTGTTCTCACTAGAAATGTTTTCCTGTCTTCTCCGCTGTTGTCTTCTTCCTTGCCTGTTTGTACGACGTCGCTGTGAATTCCTTCGTCTGTTCCGTCTGTTGTCGCCAACACCCTCGCTGCTGCTGTTGATGTTGTCGTCATCACCGTCGTCCTCGGTACTTCGTCTTTTTCGCAGTGACAAGTCTGCTTGAAAAGCGAAGGGGTGAGGATGGTCCTTGTGGCCAGTCTCCTGGCCGTCCGTGGTTCCCTGAGGGTCCAGTTTCTGCGTCTCGGTGACCTTGCCATCTGCAACTTCTAGTCCATCGGGGTCAAGCTCTGCGCTGTCCTTGTACTGAACCCTCACGAACACAGGGGGATCGTTGGTGTCAGCCTCTTGACCGTTATCGGATCCCCAGAAGTCCAGTTTGTGAGTCTTGATGACCTTGCCTTGTACTGACCCTAAGTACACCGTCCTGTCCGGCACGGGGTCAAGGTCGTGGCCCTTTTTCCGGTCCGGAGTGTCTGCTACCCCTGAACTGTTTGTGTCCTTGTTGACATTTGCTGGTGTCCTTTTCTCTGAACTTGTGCTGATGTTGGCGAGAAGCGGTGGCGTGCTGGTTTCTGGGTTTGCGGCGTGTCTAGAATCTACTGGTGGACTGATGGTGGCGTTCGTACTTGCAGGGGTGGTACCTTTGAGATTACTCCTGCCTATCCCAGGAGGTCTACTGGTACTGACATGTGCAAATCGCAGGCGTTTATGGAACTTTCTCCTGCGACGCATTCTGCCTAGGTGCCTCCTGTGGAAGGGAGTGAATGGGTGGACACGTTTCGGAACAGCAACGTGCCTTCTCGGCGGAGGGATTTTTCTGGGCCGGGTCTTTCTCCAGGTTTGGATTCTCCTAGCGAATCCCAATCTTTTCCTGTTGCGGACTCTTCTCATTCTCCTGTTGATCCTCTTCATCTTCCTGAGTGCCCTCGCTCCCTGGTGGTCCTGCTTCCCCTTCTTCTCCTCTTTGTCTCGGTCAACCGTGTCCAGTTCCCGGGCTGGCTTTTTTGCCCCCTTGTCTTGGTTTCCGATCTTCTTCTCCCGCTGAGCTGTGTTGAGGTCTGTGGCTGGCTTTTTTGCCCACTTGCCTTGGTTACCGTTCTTGGTTCCATAGACCAGAGGGGAGAAAAAGCTTGTCGCCTGTTTTTTGTCAAGAAACGGATCCAGCTCATCACAGGGAGGGCCTTCTTGGTGATCTTTGTTGAGATCTTTGTCTGGCAGTTTCGCCCGCTTGTCTTGGTAGCCCTTGTTCTTCTTCCGAGTGTCTTGGTCAACTGTTTTCGTGGCTCGCTTTTTCGCCCACCCGTTCTTCCTCGCCCACTTCACCGCGCATCTGGTCATCACTTTGAAGTGCTTCACTTCTGCTTTTGCCCACTCAGAAAATGCCACGTCGGACTCATCTTTGTCGACAACGGGCTTGTGGTTTGGTTTGGTCTCTGCATCCAGCCCCTTCGGTTCGGATTGAACAACATCTTTGTCGACAACGGGCTTGTGGTTTGGTTTGGTCTCTGAAAATTGGGATCGAAAATCATAAGGATTGGCCTCCAGCTGGCGAAGGATCCGTCTCCGCGTGTGACGCCTTTTGCCCTCTCGCGTCACCAGTCGGAGGAGGCGCTCGGGGGGAAACTTCCTCCTTGGCCTCTGGCGCGCTGCCCAGGATGGAGTGTCCGGTGCTGACCACTTTCTCCTGTGACCTGGCCTTGGACGCACAAGGCCATCCTCCTCTAGCGGAGAAAATGGACCTGCTTGTCTGTGTCCGCCGTCTCCTGGCAGTGACGGAGAGTCGGGTAGAGGGAAGACGTCGTCGGACGCTTCAGGGAAATGCTCGCTTAGAGGTCTTGTTCTGTGATCATCCGATGGCGGAGAACCTGAATCTTCATGCAAGTCGTCCCCTGGCAGGGATCGAGAGTGTGGTGGAGGGAACAAGTCGTCGGACGCTTCGAGAACATCTTTTCTCGGAGATCTTGTTTTGTCATCCGTCAGCCCGGAGTAGTGTGCATCAGGAAGGTACCAGGGAAGATCGTCGGGCATTTTCAGAGTGCGTGGAAGGGGCGGTATGGGTGGATGCGATTTGTGTACACCCTTCTGGTTGCCTCTGACGGTACCCCTGTCATCCCTGTTCCGGTGTCGTTTTGAATAGCGAATGGAATCTGAAAAGAAAAGATAGAGATTATTCAATGTTTTATTTGTTACTGACGTTTGAGGGTTGAGGATTATTATATAAGGAACCCACTCTGCAGTCAAAGAGTGTGCTAAACAAACTATTCTTCTTCTTCTTCTTCTTCTTCTTCTTCTTTGTTCATGGGCTGAAACTCCCACGTTCACTCATGTTTTTGCATGAGTGGGTTTTTACGTGTATGACCGTTTTTACCCCGCAATTCAGGCAACATACGCCGATTTCGGGAAAAGCATGCTGGGTATTTTCGTGTTTTTATAACCCACCGAACTCTGACATGGATTACATGATCTTTTTCCGTGCGCACTTGTTCGTGTGCTTGCGTGTACACACGAAGGGGGATAAGGCACTAGCAGGTCTGCACATACGTTGACCTGGGAGATCGGAAAAATCTCCACCCTTAACCCACCAGGCGGCCGCGACCGTGATTCGAACTAACGACCTTCTGACCAAGAGGCCGATGTCTTACCACTACGCCACTGCGCCCGTCAAACTATTCTATCCAGGGGTAAATGTGACATGAGGACACCCAAAGTGTCCTTACATTGGAGGTGTCCTTTCGTGTCATGCGTATTTCGGTGGATTACAGACTTGGGAACAACCGGTGATGTCCGTTATAGGCAGGTGCCATCTCATCCAAGGTCTTCACATGACAGGTTGTTGCTTGTTCGTCTCCCTTGATATTTCCTTGGTACTGTATTTAACACCATTACGGTGAAATTTGAAGGGGCATCTCCCTTTAATCTACTGCGCTATTTAAGACAGAGAGAGCTAGAGAGAGACGGAGAGACAGAGACAGACAGAAAGAGGGCGAGAGGATATGAAAAGTGAGACAGAGTGTGTGTGTTATTGCGCGCGCGCTGGCATGTTTGTCATGTGTGTGTGTGTACGTGTGTGTTGGGGGGGAGGGGTATTCTGT